>NC_058339.1:20479777-20782807 GCF_905475395.1 Chrysoperla carnea
CACAATGGGCTCTATAGCCTAAGTGTGTCCTTCGTGGACAACCAATATAACCTAAACTTACCTATATCCATCGATGGGTCATTTCCCGTCACATGTTCCTCATACAAAAATGTTTGTTTCGACGAACCTGACAGCTTCCTGAATTATTACTGATCTATTCAAAAACACACTGCATTGAACAGGCCTTTGTCCTAAAATTTTTTTATTGCTTCAATCAACGTTCGTTATCGAACCAAAACATTGTGCGAAATCAATTTATGGAAGGCAATATGAAGGATTTAAATGTACAAATTGAAAAAGAGGAAAGTCATAACATGCGACTGCGTATCAAAAGTTGTTTTGCAAGAAAAAGCAAAAAACTTTATTCAATTACTAATACCTTTCAAATTTATCGATTTTAATATTTATTTTAGATTTGTTCATCTATTCTCGCACATTTTCAAATTTTAACGACAGATATACATTGAAATCGATATCAGGACAAAGGCCTATAAGATTTAAATTTGATTGTAATCTGATTATTTATGATTTAAATATCATGTTTTTCGACGTGTGGCATGAAATTTTAAGTTAAGAAAAATATGTTTAGTTCTTGGCTTGTCGGTGTCTTGAACACCAAGAGGTATAGAAATGTAATTATAAGTTTTATTGTAATAACGAACATAATAAAAGGCCTATTAAGGGTACTTTCACTGATTTATATGAAATTAAAGGATGCGTACCTATAAAAAAAAATATTTAACACATTAAGTCTCGTGCCATAGGCAAAATTTTTTATATTTTTTATTTAGAATATTGTTATATCCATAACTTTATTTTTTATTATTTCATAAAATTAATCGTAACGGATTGGTACACGTTATTGTACGTTATTACCTGCTTATTTTTGGACAATGGTCAATGCATTTAAAAATATAGTTAACACTACATGAGCTCTGAGAGACGCGTGCCGAAAATTGTCGGCTTCTTTGATAATGATAAAATATGTGTCCATTTTTAAAGACCTTAATATATTTTATTGTTATATTTTTGTTTAAAAATTATATTGGATATAATTCTGAGCCTTTTTTTGGGAGATACGTATTAGGGGTGGGCCCTAGAAATATTTCACACTTGTGCTAAAAATGTTTATTACAATAGAATGCAATTAAAGAATTTTTTTTTAAGTATTGTAATGTAATTAAGTACAGTTTGGTCCAATAAAGACGTCCGATATTTTTATGTACGAGGTCTTTAGAGAAGAAGTACTTATTTATCACATACAGTCTCTTATGTCAGGACAATGCAATGCCACTTATAGTACACGTCAAAATATGTCGATCTAGCTAATGGTACTTCAGTGGCTCAATTTGGAAAATAGCATTTTGCTAAAGCCTTCTACAAACTTTTGTCAAATAGCACATGGTTGAGCGAAGAACGAAAATTTATTGGCATTACTTGTGATGTCTCGCCCGTCCTCGCATCGCCTTGCCTGACTTCGCTAAAAAGCCTGTTTTTTGTACGTAAGTCAAAGATAACATGAGGCATCCAGGAGATTGTTGGCAAGCTTCTTCAGCGCATACGTAAGATTACTACTACAACACTTTCCGGGAATCCAGGAGAGAATGAGTACATCTTCTTTGGAGTCTTTGATTACCTTGTCAATTCTTACGGCTTAGTGTTCTCCTACACATTTTTTTTTCCAACACAAAAATTAAAAAAGTTAGACAATAAATTTCACCAAAATTCCAAATATGCTTAATTCATCTATAGATGAAATAAATGGATTTCATTAATCTAATGAGTTTGTCATATTATAGGATGAAAAAATATTCGTAGAATACTATTAAGTATTTTAAAAATAACAGATGTATTAACAAGAAATTCAACTCAAAATAATAGACCATGGGTCCATAATTAATTTTTATCAACGAGTCAAAAAGCTATGATTCTCTCTGCCTACCATTTGGATGATTAATAAAGATAAAATTGCTTAGGAAAAATGCTGTTTAACCTGATTGTAAGCCTAAAGTATTGTAAAAAAGTTTTGGTTTATTGCACGGTGCATACATTTAAACCAAATATATTCTTTGTAACCGAGTAATCAACTATTTTTGGCTTTACAATACCACGCAACTACAAAAATATATAATATACTATGTGTAAGTGAAGCTTATAAATTTAATAATATAGATATTGCAATCATCAATACTTTGACTATAGTTGTCTCTGGTCATCAAGTGATGAACTCACAACTAAATTAAAATTTTGTTCTTATATCATTGGCAACCTTATATTTTTATGATATTATTATAAACTAAAAGATTGCCTAAATATTTTAGGTAGTTTTTTATCACACTGTTTAGATTTTTTGATATAGAAATATCCAATTAAAAAGAAAAAACTATATGATTCATCATTTTTTTCAGCCAACTTTGAACGATAAAGTAATAATAAAAAGCCCGGTGAACTAGGAATTTTTTGTGATTTTTGGAAACTTTGTTAATCAAGAAATGTATTAATAGTTTTATTGAAATCCCTAGTATTATCCAATCATTGCAAATCTTTTCCGAATGACAGGCAAATCAAAATCAGTTTTCATTCATTTTGGGCTTACGTTCAATTATTGAAATAAACAATTTTAAAGTTTGTAACTTACTTAATTATTCAAGATGCATACATATATCTAGGTACTTTATGATAAAATTGATTTGCATTTCCGCATTTATTTATTTTGCATTAAATTTTCAATTAATTAATGGTAATTCTGACACATAAATAGTTTTAATCAAGGTCTTCATTGGTATGCCAGTATCTGTTTGTAAAACTTTAAATTATTATTCACATAATATGCAAAAAGATTTAAAATGATTATTTGAATTCTTATATATTTCTTTAATCCGTATTAAAATAATTATTAATACGAATCGTCTTCGTCCATCAGAATGTCTAAATGTGAAAGTCACATTTTTTATTTAAATGCTACTTTATAACCATAAAATTCTCTGCTATTATTAATTACTGTAGGATTAATTAGTTTCAATGTTTTTTCTCCATTATTGTTTGGAAACTACATTCAAAAAACTCTCAAGAACGTTCCTCTAAAATCGCATTTTATTAGCATTCAAGCTGTTTAAGTTTTGCATTTTTAAAATACAAATCCTATATTGAATTGTGTTCAAAGGAATGTTTTATTATGTAAAAATAATAGTTTTCTTTGAAATAATTTTGTTAAAATCCTAAGAATGACAAATATTTCCCTCGAGAAAAAATTATGGTAAAAGTACGTAACTAGTTTTTCTAAGTACACTTAATGTGATCGTTTTCATATTTTGTATTTATTATACCAGTGTATGAAATATACCAGATATATTAAGTTTAGTCCTAGTTTGTAACGCTTAAAAATATTGATGCTATGAACAAAATTTTGGTTTAGGTTTTCATAAAATCACCTAATGTCACTATGTCATTACGATTACTCAAAAAACGAAAAGAGATATCACGCTGAAATTTTTACAACGTGCTGATAATGTAAATAGTGAGGACGAGTTCGTGAATTAACAACATAGGTCAATTGGGTCTTGGGCCCGTAGGACTCATCTTGTAAACCGTTAGAGATAGAACAAAAGTTTAAATGTAAAAAGTGTTCCTTATAAAAAAATAAACCACTTTTGTGTGAAACATTTTTTCGTAAACATCACTGTTTACCCGTGAAATTACCTACAAAGTAAAGTTATTTGGGGCTTTTGTTCGTTGATTTTTGTTTCCGATCATTTGTCTTAAGTAAATACTTTATTTCTTCTAAATATTGATTGCCTCTAAATCTTCATTCTTATTTTGGTTAAAAGAAATTTGAGTACACAAATCAGTAGTAGGGCAGCTAATGACTGAAAGTAAAATTTTTGGAATACTTAAGGAAATACTCAATAAGTCAAGGGGCCATAAAACAGGACCCCCTGAAACATGTAGTTTACCTGTACTGCTTATTACGTACATAGAAGTAAAAATGAATTTACAATCTACAATAGAAATTAATTTAATCAAAAATGGTTGGAATTTATAGCGGTGAAACGTTTAGTGAATCTTAATAATATTCAACGGTCTTTTGATATCAAGTTCACCTGTGTAAATAAATATTAGGAATTAAAATATGTAATTTTACTAATCATATGTGGTTGTTCAAAAGAAAAAGAGAATGTCCAGTCGTTTTTTTTCTTCAAATAAAGTAAAAATTTTGAAAACCATGAAATCAGTAAATTTTATTAAAATCATGAATAAGGTATAGACTTATAGAGGTATGGATGGATGCCGTTTCCATAAATACCTAACTACTTAAACATATAATGTGCCTTTGGTTTAAGTAAATTTGTTACACATCATTGCATTTTATATTTATTATCTATTTAAAAGAAAATAAAAAGATACGAAAGAAGTACAGGGTGCCTTCCTTCATTCAAATTTAAATAGTACGATAAGTAACACAATTGGTTTCTGGAACTTCTAACGAGTTCCGGAAAAAATAAAACTGTAAATTGAGACGGAAGAATTCAATAAAATAGCCAATAATAACTGACCTAATTTAGTAGACTTTTGAAATATAAACTCTTCAGCTCTTGACCGTACTTACACGTTTTGATTTTCAATACTCTTATTTTCTCACAAAATGAAACCACAATTAAGTTAGGTTAGGATGAAGGGAGGAACGTACTTGTGGTACTACAAAACAGATATGGTCTAAGTACAATCGTAGGCGTTTCGAAGATCTTATATCACTTCCATGGGCCCCTATTAGCAAAGTTGTTGCGGCTATTACAGGACACTATTAGGGCGGCAGGCATGCTGAACTCCTGGGCCTGGAAGTGTACCACAAAAACTGTAGGAGCTGTCACAGTAATGAAGAGAAGGAGACAATGTCTCATCTTCTCTGTCACTGCCCAGCTCTTGCCTTGAGAAGATGGACTTACATGAGCCAGCCTCTTTTTGACGATCTCTTCGGCCTTTCGGGGATGGGCCAACCTGTTTTCGGTATCACAACGGGCCCTATTTCTAGTACCTTGGTTGGCAATTTAGTGGGCATGTATAAAACATTTCATAATTAATTAAAATTGTAGCGCTGATAACCTCTCTCAACAAAAAACATTGCAAAGTAAGTGCACAATTTCAAGATTGTACAATAAAGTAGTTTAAACTTCTAGTTTTAAATTTTGAAACACTGTAAATTTGTTTACTGGCACTAAACTAAACCAAACTACATCTTGAATACATATTTTCTCTCCGCTTCCACTATCAAATTGTATCTCGAGCGAAGCCAAATTTTAACGTGTCTAGAATTTCTATATTTTATTGAACAGAAATTCAAATATGAACATTAAAAAAGTGTCTTATCAGATACAAACTAAAAAGGTTGGAATGAAATCACATTAAAATAATGTTTTAAGGAGAGCCTCTCGGTAGGTCATATACTCTTTTTTTGTTAATGATTGTAAATGTATTAACAAAAATTATTTAAAAACCATTAACATTTTTATATTTGTTCTTAATTCTTATATGCATTGTAGTAATATGTAACTTTTGGTAATTTTTTGGGTTTTTTTTCTGGAAAAAAAAGCAGATGTTAAGGATATACTTGTGCAAACAAAATGTGTATTTAGTTCTTCTCGGTTAAATAATAATTTTTATCTTTGTAAATAGATTAAAGTTCATGTAACCACGAAATATTATGAGATTTTAGTCTCATTAATGTCAGCAGCGCGCCATGTTAAAGCCATACAGCGCCTGTGTGCGGAAATATTTAAAGTACCTTTCTGTATTTTCTTTTCTATTATTATTTTTCTAGTTTCTCGACATTTTTCATTTCTCGAGGCACGTGAATACTCGGCTAAGATTTGTCGAGTTTTGCGAGTATCTCGAGAAATTTTGAAACATATAGTATAACACGTTGATTTTTTGATTTTTCTTATTTTGTTTGAAAGATAATTTAAGAGAGAGTGTTTTTAGCTGTCTTTAAAATGCGAGCTTCGAGTTCCGTACTCAAAAAACTAAACATTTGGTGATGATCTTCTATATCGGTACAATTTGGAAAATGCTTGAAGGAAAGAGGTAATAATAATAATAATAATAATAATAATGGGGTTTAACCTCCGTTTCTCTGACATTTATATTTAATTACAAACATATTTGCAATTACATTTTGATGTGGGTGGAGTCGGTTACTTCGTTCTTATCCAAGCGACGACAATGTGATCAATTCTGCACTCCCATTAATTATAAATTGTTCACACTGCCGCTGTCTGGATTCGAACCCGCACCCTAATTTTAAACGGACAGTCAAAGGCAAACGCCTTAGAGGTAATTTAATGAAGAGTATTCTTAGATATGTTTCAAGTGGTTGAACTAGATTTGAGTGGGGATATAATCTATTATCTACGTGTTATATGTGTATTGTTTTGTTACATTTTAAACCATAAATTAAAGATATCTGTCAAAATGTATAATAGTAAGTATCAAACAATTCATGGCCTTCTTTTCTGATATACTCAATGTATTACGACTATTTTTAACTTAAAAAAATTGAAAACTGTGCAAATATTTTAGCTGTATACAGCAATTCCTTCGAGTGTTATAGCAGAGGAATAAGTGAGATCAAGAGAGTTGGAGGCTATTAAGTGGTGGTTTTTACATTTAGCCCCAGTGATGCGGGCGGGTATTAAGCTAGCTCTAATATACATATTCGTCTCGTCTCTCATCGACTTATTTCGTCTCGTTTGTTACAGCATCACTGTACAATCGAATCACTTTAGTGTTCCTTTCATTTAAAACTTTTTTCTTTTTTATCAATAATGAATGAATCAGATTACTGTGAATGAATTACACATCAGTTTAGTATTATAATACGTATAAACAAAAAAATGAACCAACTGCATCATACACCCACACCTGAAACTTAAAAACATGACACAAAACCGGTAACATAAACCATTGAAAGCATATTATATTATAGCGTCGTTTATCGTTACGTTAATACTTATGCGATTTACTCCCTTTTATATGTTGTAGCTTTTTAACTTTCTGATAGAAATTAATTATTTTTGCCTCGAAAAACGAAATCGAAAATTTTATGATACCCGTACGATTAAAGACGTCTACAACCCGAAGAAGTTAAACATTAATAAATTGAGTCTGGTGCGACCCTCAATGTCCACACAAAAAACTTTCCAGTAAAACAAAAAGTTATAAAAAGGTTTTCTTAACATTTATAGATCATGTTTCGAACATGTTTTGCAGCTTATGTTGGAACAATCATTATCTCCATAAATAAAAGATGAGTTGCATCCACTTTTCAGATTCTGTTTATCGAGAATAATTGTAGTATTAGTTTTAAAAAACCATACTACTGATTTAGTAGTCAACCCAATATGTGCGTATATTACGTTTAGTTTGATAAGGATATTTATTAAGGCATAAAATAAAAATTGCGTTGCACTTACTGTAAATTATCTCTGTTGACAAGAAATATAAATTGACAGTTATAAAAAAGTTTTTGCATTTTCTCAAAATTCATGGTAACCTTAATCGATTGAAAAGTTTTAATTCCATAGCTAACCTTGCAGTTTTTTGGTTTTAACTCCCAACCAGCAAACAAATACAGTGTGAAAAGTAACATAGTTCCAAAAATTGATTATTATTCCCCATCCAAATTTAAACTATATTTAATCAATAAATAGAAGACGAATAGAAGAATACTGAATAAGAAAGTCCTTGGTTTGATACCCAAAGGCTATATTTGCACGCAACCTTTTGTATTTTGAATAAAAAAGGCAAAATCTTGATAATAATATTTTTCTTAGTTTTTGTGTCCGTTCGTCTGTTGGTATATTCATATAGTACCTACTCACCTGATTGGTGGACGGTCAAACTTTATGTTAATTAATATCATTGCATTGTGTGTGGTCTAATAAAACAGTTTTAATTTAACATTTAATTTTGCTGTTATTTTCATATCTTTTTACCATTTTTTTCTTTATTTTAATTACAACCCTTTAAATAAACATTTACTATACAATAAAAAGTTGTTGTTGCTGAATTGTTTAAAATATTGTTTGTTTCTATTCTAAAATCATGTTTACACGATCATTTTTCATTTGTAACTTGCATAGTCAACCGAATATCCACTTCAATTAAATTTTAGGTCGCACTTTTAGCTCAGTTGGTTAATAACCAATTCCGTCCGCGGTATACTTAGGGTAGCAGGTTCGATTCCCCCTGTCGCAGCAAATTTAATTTAATTAATAATTGTGATGGGCTGGTATAGTGCATAGTATTTGCATGAAGGAGGTGCACTCAGACTCTGAAATCGAGGAGCTGATAAATGATATTATCAGCGGAAAGGTGGTAAAACACATATATTATGGTATCACAATGAGCTTTATAGCCTAAGTCTGCCCTTCATGGACAGCCAATATAACCTAACCTAACCTATAAATTTTAGCCAAAAGGACTTTTACGTATTTCGAGGTCCAATCATTCACTTTCATGATGTAATAGTATTTAAGCCCATTATTACCAGACATATTTAGAACGTTTGATCCCCTTCGCATTTATACGAATTTCTTGCCAGATGCAAATTTTTTCTCGCTCTCGGAATTTTACTTTCCTAAGAAATTATTTAACACTCGACTAACAAAGAGAAGTGTTTCACGTTTAATGTGTATAAGTATCTGTGTGTCTGCCTGTGGCATCGAAGCTTCTAGGAGAATGAACCAATTTGATTTTTTGTTTTATTTGAAGGGGTTGAAATTCGAGTTTAGGGATCCGTATCCGATAAAATTAGAAAAGAGGTGATGATCTTCAAACGGCCGAGTAGATTTGCTTGAAACATAACCGAGAATACGCTCGATAAAATTGCCTTTCAAACAACAACAAAAATCAAAATCGGTTAATCCGCTTAGCAGCTTCGATGCCACAAACGAATCGATCAAACCTGATTTTATGACGGGGGTTACTTTAAATTTTTAATTTAATATTTTCAAATTTTCATTCATATATCAGGAAAATTATCTTCGATTCAAGCAAAAATTTATTGTGTCAAGAAATACGTTTTTCATGTTTAGCAATAATTGTGTAATTATACCACTATGTACAATGGAATATTCAGATAACACTCTCTACAAACATTTAATGGACAATATAATCGTAAAGTAATCTAAAAAGAATACATATTATTAAACATGGTTGTGTGTTCAACGTAAAAGAGTGATAATAAATATCAAACCTCTTCTGTTGCAACTTTATAATATGTTCTGCAACGAGTAAAGTGTCCTGGACTTTATGTTGGTATACAAATGTTTAAATGTATCATGTTCGAATTATTTATGTTAGGTTTTATAATGAAAAACGATCTGAACTTGTTTAATTTTAGAGAAAACAAATGAAAACAAACAATTGACTGAGTTAATTGTTGAAATACCATATATTGACAGTGTTACATTACACAGTCACATTACACATATACCTTCACATGTCACACATACATAACTGATAATTTCATATTAATACATACTATAAAATTTGCATATAATGTGTACCCTCGTGAGTAAACAGTGATATTTACAAAAAAAATGTTTCAAACAAAAGTTGTTTATTTTTTTTTTTTGATAAGGGACGTTTTAATTTTAACATTTAAACTTTTGATCTATCTCTAACGGCTTACAAGATGACCTATGTTGCTACAAACTAGGTCACTAAGTGTTACAAACTTGGGACTAAACTTAATATACTATGTATATTTCATAATATTTCATATGTACATGGTATAAAAATATTGTTAAATGTGAAATATTCCCACGAAGAATTTCTTTTAAAATTTGCTCTTTTTCATACTTTTCTTCTGCCAAAACTATAGATTATCTTCGAAAACAAACTAGTAATTTGATATTCGATGGTTTATAGGGAAATATGTCTTTATAAAGTTAAGATATGTTTGGAAATCGAAAAATAAGTGTTATCGGTAAAAAAAAAAAATGTTGGATCTATAGTCGTACATCTTACGCAGACATTAAACTTGGCCCAGGTTTTCAGACTCAATGAAAAGCCCACTCTACTTCATAAGTGGTAATCGATAGATGAACACTTTAAAATAGAAAGTTGTTATTGATTGAAAAAGTGGCATTTTTTGTGCGAAACATTTTTCCACAAACTGCATTTTTTGCAAAAACGAACTGAAAAATTTTACCCAAAATTGTTTTCGCGTATCAATATAGTTATTTCGTGTAATTGTTTCTGCGAACTCTGGCCACTTTTCGAAAAAATTTTCCAATAAATCCAATAAAAGTGGTTTGTTAAAAAGACAATTTCTATTCAAATTGAATGAAGAAACGCACAGAAGGCTAGATATTTGCTATCAATTACTGGCTAAACTATTCAGTTTACGAAAAAATATTTCAAACAAAAAATGTTTGCGATTTTATAAAGTACAACTTTAGAACTTAAAGTGTTCATCTAAAGTTTGATGAATAAGTGTGAGGTTTTAATTGAACCGGAAATCTTATACTTATTTTTCGAGTTTTAAGCGTATATCAACTTAAAAAAGACACACTGTTTATGAATTTTCCATACATCAGAAAACAAGCAAGACTTGCATAAATCAGATAGGTTAGAAATCGGAAACTGATCATATATCATATTGGTTTTGTTATTTTATAGAATTTACTATTTCCAGAATAATGTGTCATTAAAACTACTACTTTTTTGAAAATATAGCAGCATTGTTCCAATTATCTTTGTGTGGCATTGAATTGGCCAACAGCTATTGATACTTTATTGCTACCAACATAAAATTGTCAACAATATATTGATGGGTATATTTGTACACAATACCCACATACAAATAATGTGTTTTCAACCGTGAATAATCTTCCAAAAAATATTCGACTTTCTTTATTGACCAATATTTGTTAAAATCCTCTCTCGCCAAATGTAAACAAAGCAGAAATTCGTTTACAGTGGTTAAACTTAAACCATAATAAAAATATGAAACGCCTTTAAAAAAAATAAAGTCATAATAAAACTATTATAATTTTAATCCACCATTTAACTTTCAAATTTTAAAGGTTGGACTATTTTAATTGTTCGAATTTTTAAAAGTAGATTGTTTCGAAGAATTATTTTATTATAAAAACCAACAAAAAAGAAAAAGTGCAATAAAATATGGGGTCACTTTTTGGTAGCCCACCTATTTATTTGTCTGTGATAGTATATATGGTAGCAATTTATCAGAATGGGGTCATAAATTATAATTATTTGTAAAAATTTTTGTAATTAACTTTCTGCTGGTATGTTTTAAGGTTAATTCTTACAAATATTACCAGGAAACAGTTTAAGAAGCATTACTAATTTTTCAAACAATGCGTTTCCAAATTTTTTTGTTAAAAATTTCTTTGCTTATACATGTTTTGGTCTTAAAGTTGTAAATATTTTTTATTTTCTATTATTAAGTGTAAATAGTGAATATGTATAGCCTTGGTATTAAAAATTTGTTACCAAGAAAGTTAATCTTACTAAACAATTGCCTGGTTTGACTTTTAAATATGACTTTAAGTGGAAAGACCACATATATTATAATAAAGGATTTTTTAAAGGATTAACCAAAATATTTACCTTTTAAAATATGCGGATCTATAACTAATTGTGCATATGCTCAAGATATCTACTAAATTTCTACTCAAAGTACGCCTACATCAGAGTTTTAAAAAAATATTCAAGATTAAACTTGCAATAAGATTGCAAAAAAGAATTAAACAAAATGAACCAACAAGGATATTTAAAAAATTAATTAAATCACTATCTTAATAAATATATAATGCACTCTGTTTCTAGAGCTGGAATGCCCCAATTGTTAAGGCGCTTAACTTGGTCGAGTGTATTTTTTTCAATTCTGGTCGAATAGTTTTTGAGATACGGACTAAAGTCGATCCAAATATTACGATATGTCAGAAACTCTGCATCCAATCATTAAATTAACTTGATTTTTATACTTTTTTAATCAAAATTACCCCATCCACAGAGTTTCATCAAATTCCAAAACAAAATTTTTTTTTGCGTTTTTCTCGATTTTTTTAAAGGGTACGTACCTTAAAAAAATTGCCAAAAATCGAAAATTTGTTTAAATCTCCAATTTCGATAAAACTCAGTATATAAGATAATTTTCACCCACAAAATACAAAAATCGGGTGCATTTGTTGACTGGTCGAATAGTTTTTGAGATACGGACTAAAATCGATCCAAATATGACGATATCTCCGAAACTCTGCATCCAATTATTTAATTAACCTGATTTTTATTCTTTTTAGGTCAAAATTACCCTATCCACCGAGTTTCATCCAATTCCAAAACAAAAATTTTTTCCCGGTTTTCTCCATTTTTTCAAAAGGGTACCCCTTAAAAATGCAAAAAATCAAAAAAATTTTTTTATATCCAATTTCGATAAAAATCAGTATATAAAGTAATTTTGATCCATAAAGTACAAAAATCTGCTGCATTTATTGACTGGTCGAATAGTTTATGAGATACAGACTAAAATCGATCCAAATATTGCGATATCTTAGAAACTTTGCATCCAAATTTGATAAAATTTTTGAAGAAGATAAATACAAAAAATTTAGCTCGATTTCTTTTGGACGAGTCCCTGATCTTCCTACAAGTTAAGATAAAGAAACTTAATTATTATATAAAAAAATTATTATACTTTTTTTTATTTATTAATTTATTCAAATTGTAAATTTTTATTCATAAAAAATTTTTGTTAATTAATATATAATTAAAAAGCTATACTACTCACAGAGTAAATAATGTCATACATTTTAAGAAATAATTTTATTTATTGTTTATCACCAGAGGCACATTGGTTTTTTTCTTTTTTAAGAATATAATATATATGAAAAAGAAATTATGAATTAATTAGATGCAATTATTAATTTTATGCATACTTTTCTAATAAATTCTATATACATTCAACTGTCAACAGATCTTGAATTATAATTTTTAAGATTTCAACATTTCATTCGGATATTGAATTGATATACTATAACCGTTAAATAATTTTCATAAGAGAAAATAAATAAATAATTTTAAAATAGTTTCTTGAATTTTTTGTCATTTTTATGATACTTAATTTAAACTCAACAAAAATGCAACCTTTCACCTTTGATCATTTCAAACAAAATTAATAAAAATTTTTATAGTTTTTTAATTGAATTTGTTTATAATCGTTACGAAATAAAATGCTATATTCAATATACAAAACCTGTTATCAAAAATCAATATGTTCTGATAGCCATAAGCCAGATCCGGCCTTATAACATATATACCTTATATTCATTGAAATTACAGTGCAACCTCGATATAACAAATCTGAAGGGAACCAGTAAATATTCGTTATATCAAGTAATTCATTAAACTGAGGTTTGTTATATTGAGGTTGTTGGTCTAAAATTCGTTATAAAGAGGAAAAAAGTGTCGGACCCTCTCGCGACATGAATTACATACTATGGAGCATACTAACTGTCATATATTGGTGGGACTTTATACGTTATATAAAGGTTTTGAATTGACGAATTTCGTTATTTAGAGGTATTTAAATTTTTTATTATAGTTGAAAATTCGTTATAAAGAGACTGTTCGCTAAAAATATTCGAAATGTAGAGGTATATTTTAAATTGACTCTTATGGACAATTCAAGGGGATTGCGAAAAATTTGTTAAATCGAGGAATTCGTTATATTGAGGTTCGTTATATTAAGGTTGCACTGTATTTTGAAAATTGAGAATATTAATATATTCATGATGTTTCAGGGATATAGTATTTCAAAACAATTTCCAAGAATAGTTCTGACAATCTTTGAGCAATTTTCATCAAAAAATACTTCGGCTAGGTTATCTAAGCTTCCTAGAAAAGAAACATTTGCATTAAAATCGATACTATGGAAGGCATTAAATTACTTAATATAATTTGATTCTGGTATAATTTAAGCTTTGGGGAAATTAATTTTTGTGTCAAATAAACTTGATTAAGATAGTGAACTGCGTTTCCACTATTATCAAGAATCCTTCTCAGACTAGTAAAGCATCAATTACTATAAAACCTAACGTAAAAGGTTCCTTTTTTTTTATCCAATGGATTGAAGTAAAAATTATTGATTGAATGATTATTGTTAAGGATCGAAAAAATTAGCATAGCTTTAATACTTAAGCACATATGTAAAAAAAAATCATTTTAGTTTGGTAGTAAAGGTGTCCCGAAAGTATGCTTTAGAGCATAAATTGTAAGAAAATTTCTATGCCATAGTGCGTAAGGATTCAAATACTGAAAAGAGCCCTTTTTAGAATTTCATTCACTTTCACTATGCAATAATACGATAATTTCTATACATTTTATTGACTGCGTACTTTTATTCTAACTTATTTGCGAATTAGATTCTTGCAAAACAATACAAAACTTCTTTGAAATTCTTCTCCTAAAAATTCATCAAAATCTAAAGTGTTCTTGAGGATTTCAAGGTAAGGCACACTTTTAGTGTTTATTGATTGTATTAGCCCAGGTGCTGTCGTAGGCATTGAGTAATTTTCACTTTGGTTTCTAACAACATACTAGATGGAAATTCACCCGCTTCACTGGGCTTAAAAGTAAAAAAACCATCGCTTTATAGCCTTCACCCTCTCTTGATATACACAGTTTTCAATTTTGTTAAATTTAAAATAGTCATAATTCATTGAGTATATCAGAATAGTTGGCCATGATTTGTTTTACATTTACTATTTTACATTTTGACAGAATTCTTTAATTTATGGTTCAAAATGATGATCATAGAGCTGCTCCATCAAAAATCATCATTTTGAACCATAAATTAAACATTTCTGTAAAAATTTAAAAAATGGTAAATTTAAATGTAATTTTTTCAATTTTTTTAAATATATCTTTATAAATTATAGTTTATGTGTTATTATGTGTTTATTTCATTAAAAATCATTCGCTAGTTACTTATAGCGTGAAAGCGTAACAAACAATCAAACAAACAAACATGCTAACTTTCACATTTATAATATAATATCCATTTAGGTATTAATTTTTATTAATTCAAGATTAACTCTTTATCTATTATCATTTTGTTTTTAATGTTTATTATTTTTGTTTTAGTTGCGTAGGTATATAGTTATGTGTTTAGTAACGTTTTTGTAAAAAAAAATAATATTTATGTATCGTCTATATCAAATTAGCAAGGTGCAAAAGAGTCAATGCTGCAAGGCAAATTCTGAAATTGTTGTCTGTCCTTGAATATAGTTTCGGTAAATCTGTGTGTATATTGACCAGTGAACAATGAATTTTTTCGACTTGATGGTTAAATAATGGGTCTTTATTTTATAAATGTTGTTAAACACATAGAGAATAGCGAAATATATTTGACTGCACATTAATAAAAACAAAAAAATAACAAATTTAGTCAAGGTGCAATAAGGGTTCCGTATCATTTATTTTAGCGATGTTTTAAAATTGCAATAAAAAAACTATTATCAAAAAGAAACCCGACTTCAAAAGGAAAATTATTTCAAAAAGAATTAATATGCACAAGAAGTAAAAAATAACGATAATATAATGTAGTTACAATTATTGTTATTTTTGGAGTCGGTGTCAGCCAAGGAAATAACTGTGACAGAACAGTTTGCTACATTAACTTGGCCGACACCGACTCCAAAAATAACAATAATTGTTACTACATTATATTATCGTTTTTTTTTTTTTTTTTTACTTTTTAGTGCATATTAATTGGTTTTTTTTTTAAAGTCGGTTTTCTTTTTGTTTTTTTATTCTGGATTTTTGTTGAATCTGAAGTTCACAAACTAATTTGTCAGTAAAAAATAATCGAAATCGGTTGGCGTGATATTGAGTTATTCGTCCATTTGTCGCGCACATATTTAATGCAAATTTAAGACTTATGTAGTTTTTTCTTGTATGCCAAGGTCAGATCTTGACCAAATTGAAATGGGACCACAAGGGAAGCACCAGCTTTACAATAAAAAATAATCATGAAAATCGATTACCTCAGTTAAAAATTCTGAGATAACCAACATGTAAAAATAAATACAGTCAAATTGAGAACCTGCTCCTTTTTTGAATTTGAGGTTGGTTAAAAATATATTTTATCTACCCAATACGAGACTACATCAACACGTGGTTAAATTTTCAATCACCCGACAATCAGGTATAATCTATAATCTAATCCGATTCGTTATATGCTTGTATTACTGACAATGGCAGAAACATTAAAATTTTTTAGATATTCAAATAATTATTTAAAAAGTAATAAAATTTCATGTTCTTGTATTTATTACTTAACGTATTGGTACACAGAGTAATATTTACTTATTTTAAAAACATTTTTAAGTATAATTATGATTATGATTAGTCTGGTCATTCTAGTCATTGTAACCATATTTTAAAACATAAGTAAAAATTAAATTTTATTGTATACTTAATAAATTTAAAAACTAAAATAAAATATATATAAAAGTCTGTATATTTAGCCCACACAAAACTAATAAATATATATTTAAGTACCATCGTATACATACATTTAAAACAACATGTTAACAAATAAATGAAATGAAATATCACGTATTAGTATTTACAATCAATAAATATTATTTTATTAAAAAAAAAAGTATATACCTTAATAATATTCATAATGTATCTTATAATATGTATACAATATTGTATCATATACTGTAAATTGTATGTACCTCTATACTCACTGATGATGTACATCTACAGACTAAACCAATCGTTTCAATTTGATCTTAATTTGTCCTAGAAGATGACTATGTTTACACGTAAATGAGATATAATACAAAAATATGTTTCAAACAAAAGCTGTTTATTTTTTGATAAGGAATATTTTTTTCATTTAAACATTTGTTCTATCTCTAACGGTTTACAAGATGGGTCCTACGGACCCAAGACCCAATTGACCTATTTTGCTCATTTACGAACTAGGCCTCACTTTTTACGTCCTAAGTGCGCTGAAAAAAAAATTCAGCTTGATATCTTTTTCGTTTTTGAGTTATCACAGACGGACGGACGGACGGATGGACAGACAACCGAAAGTGGGATAATTAGATGATTCTATGAACACCTATACAAAAATTTTGTTGGTAGCATCAATATTTTTAAGCGTTATAAACTTAGGACTAAATTGCATTTACTATGCATATTTCATACATAGATGGTATAATTATTTCTAAGGAACAGCTTTTATTGTAATAAAAAGTAGAAAATAATTGTTTTATCAGTCACTCATACATGGCTATTAGTTAAGGCTTGAGGTGCTGTGAATTATCCTTCATATTTTAAACAGTGCATCTCCAGCTTTTACAAATAGTTCTGTATGAATGACTCATGGAAAAATCAATTTTTACATAAATGATTTCACTGGTAATAGAAATGATAATCGTTTACTTAGTTTGTCATTGATTAGAGCAGTATTCTAGAAAGCTCGAAAATATTGGCTTGAATTCCACTCAGGTGTGTTCTGAACAATTTTCGTTCAATTGCAGCTCTTTGTTTTGGGCAACACTTGAGCTATGATTGATCAACCTGTCTTTATCCCTAATTGGCTAGTTGCATGTCGTTTTGCCATCTTTCACTCTTAAGACAATATTTTAAAGAGAGTTGGCAATGCATAATTTTTTATTGAGCTTTCGTTAGTGCCTACATTAAACGATTTGTTTAGATTGATAGATCTGCGAGAGAAAACGTAGGTAATTTTTTAAAGCAATATGGATATATTTCAAATTCATATAACCATTTGCTGTTTGTAACTTAAATGGACAAAATAAAATTTAGAATTTAGATTCTTATCACTCTTACACTTCATTTATTTTACCGCAATTTGTCTTAAAAATAGTAACTATATAGTCTCCAAGTATATTAATATAATACGTCTAGAACAGATAAACAATATTACTTAAGTTTCATGTAATTTAGTATTATCAACACAGTGATAGTAAGTAGGTATAATAGACAATTCTTTTTTACAGAATGTCTGTTCACGCAAGATCAAATCAAATAAGTTAAAAATTTAAGTAAAAAAATATACTTAAGCTATCTTTTTCTGCATTAAAAAACTAAATTTTTTCCTTGAGTTATCAATACATGAAACCAAAATTGAGATGCTCAGTCGAAAGTGTACTGAAGTGTTCTAAAATTTGCAATTGTGTGATGAATTACTGCAGTTAATTTGGAGCTTGAGGTGTTTTTGGTTGGAGCAAATCAAGCTTTTCTATACAGCTAATAATAATAATAATAATGGGATTCAACCTCCGTTTCTCAGGCCACGACTATAACAGAGGCCGCACACATCATTATTTTTAATCTTTATTTGTTAAACTGTATCTGTTGTAGGTGTATTCAGTTACTTCGTTCTTATCCAAGCGACGACAGTATGATCAATTTGCCGCCCCACTTACTTATTTGTTCACACTGTCGCTGCCTGGATTCAAACCCGCAACCTCTCTGTCAGTAGTCAAAGCAAATTAAAAAACCTAAACAAGCTCGGCTACTAGCCGGTTATAGATGTGTACTTCTTAGAAAAATTTGAAACAATAAACGTCTAAAATAATTGCATTGGTTTTCGGGTATTTGGATACTAGAATTGATATAATTCTGCTTTTTGATAAGGCCCGTTCACAAACTTCGCAAGTGTTTGAAATAATATTTCAGCACTTCTATCATACTCGACAGTGGAAAGACCTTATTTAGGAATATATTTAGGAAGAAAGCAATTCAAAGTTCATCATTTTATAAAAAATTCCTTCCGTATAGTTTTATTGTGATTTTATTAAATAAGGAAATAATGCCCTTTGGTTGAACGTTAGAGGTTAGACAGTTATATTGGAAACTAATGTCTGTTGTCAAAGTTTTTTTTATATTCATTACTTAAATAAAAGAACTCATATTATTATTAAGTCTGTCTTAACACTGTCGTCTAACTCATAAACTTGACTTTGTTGTTTCATACAGCACAAACTAATACATGCACATAGAGGGGAAAGTTGTATAGATAATCCATCCGCCTAAATCAATCCACCGAAATTTTCAGTTTTTCGATTAGCTATTATAGAATGTTTTTGAATTTCTTTTTTATAAACGTAATGTGTTCTTTTTCTGTAGTTAAAATTAATCAGTGGATAACAAATTCAGCGAAATTTTCATTCAATCATCATTTTTGTATCACTGTGCTTGGATGGATTCTCCAAATTATATTTTAACCTCCTTACCAAAAAGGGGGGTGCTATAAGTTTGACCGCAATGTCTATGTTTTCTAAATGGATGAACTGATTCTAATTTTTTTTGTTTTGTTTGAAAAGTAATTTAATGGAGAGTGTTGTTAGCTAGGTTTCAAGTGGGAGATTACAGTCTATTACCTGAGCCTGTCATTCCCATAGCAAGATTTAATTTACAGAATCAAAGAATGGCTACGACAAGCTCATCTTGATTACTTGTGTGTGACCACAGCTAAGTCATTCGACAGTGCTCGTATGAAACTTACTAGAGCAAAGCTGAGAAGGGTGGGGGGACTCTTGACAGGACCCTGTCGATTGAACTACCACCTTCACAAAATGGGGATCTCTAATGATCTCACTTGTAGAGCCTGTATGGAAGATGACGATACCTCCATACATGTTATTGGCACCTGCAAAAATCTGCAGGGCGTTAGATTCATAGATTCAGAATGTTCGGGCCCGAAATCTTGGATCCATCTATCCTGGGAGAGATCCAGACGGGGAAGCTGTGAGCTTTCTGTGTGGCGCCTGGCTTCGACAGAATCCTTTAGCCTTTTAGCTTTATCTGATTTTAATAGCGCCTCCTAGACGCCTTGTCTTCGGGTGGCAGATCGTTCTCAAGAAAGGGACAGAGAACTCTTGGTGTAGGTGCTAGAGACCCACTTGCGGTACCCCTCTTTGGTCTTATTATTATTTGAATTCCGTACCTGAAATACTTGTAGGAGATTTTGTAAATTTCACTTGTGAATAGAAAATGATGAACATAAGCCAAAAGTATGGCCGTAATTGACAACCTTCTCATACACTTATATTGTACGTATATAGAAGATATAACTAAACCAACTTACACATAAAACATATTTATAATATAAAATGGGTGAGGTGAGTCAGTTACAGCAGGTGCAACTGTTAAAAACAATATTCATGTTTTTCAATAGGTTTTTAGTAGTGATGGTATTGGTTAGAATGAGGCCCCCTAATGCTCAATGAAATTAGGTATACCATATACATACAAGAATCATCTTTTCTTTGATTTGGATATATTTATAATTTTTTTTTTTTTATAAATCAAAATATGTATAAAGATCTATTAAGTGTGAAATTTTTATATAGAAATTTTTTTAAATAATATTATTTTAATTAAAGTTTTTTTTAATTTATAATTTTATAGTATGCTTTATTTAGAAAAAATGTATACGTAAATCAAAATTCAAAACATATATGATATGCCTTCTCAATGTTCAAATGATTGTTTATTTATTAATGTTTAATTTAAAATAACTTTTTATTTATATTGGGTGGCGCAAAATCAGCGTAGGGATTTAAATAACCTTTTTAATCTAGAGATCATTAATATTATAATTATTTATTATATTTGTTTACGACTAGCCGTTACATGTTTGATTTGTTGGAAACACTAGTCCCCTTTGCCGTGTGACTGCCTTACCTTGACTCTCTCTTAACTTACCTAATCCCCAATCTGATATCTCCTTAAGTTGAAAAAGAACAAAAACAAATTACCCATAGCAATTTGCAAATCATCAGTTCTCTTTTTCAGTAAGCGATAATTCTGGATATTTGATCTGAAATTATGGAATACCATATTCATTGAAAACGAACACAAAAAAATGTCTCATATCAATTTTCAAATCGTTAGTTTTCTCCTTGAGTTAGTGATTGAATTGTCTTTTTATTAATTTTTTTCTCCATATATTTAGTTAATCATTCTTTACTTTAGCAGCGCAGTTCAAATGCGAACAATTTCATCAATTAAGTCAGTTAATTGTTTATTTTCACTTGTTTTATTTAAGTTTAGAAATATAAATAAATATGCTACGTCAATGGTCCATGTATGGGTCACGTTTCAAGTAAAATTGCCGCTTAATTTATAAAAAATTTAAATTTTATGTTGATGGTTTTATTGCTGGAATGCCTTTTCCAAAATGCATTTGTTGTCTAAATTGTTTTTATAATATTCATAATTGTTTATAATAAATTAAAAAACATAAATACATTGACTTCCACTGTTATATAATACTTGATGAAAATATTTTTGATAGTTTGAATTGTTTCTTAAATGGATCGTATCTCTGTTTTCAACCTAGTTGAATGTATCAAAAATTTTTTTTTGCAATGTTACCACAACAATCTTTTTCCGGAGATCCATTACTTATTTCTACCCGAGTTCGCTGCTCTTTATTACAACTAATTATCTAGTATTCTCAATTGTATATATTTTATTATACCATGTATATATGAAATATACATAGCATATTCAGTTAAGTCCCAAGTTTGTAACGCTTAAAAATAATGATGCTAGGAATAAAATTTTGTCATAGGTGTTCACTAAATCACCTAATTAGTCCATTTCCGGTTGTCCGTCCGTCCGTCCGTCCGTCTGTGGACACGATAACTCAATAACGAAAAAAGATATCGAGCTGAAATTTTTACAGCGTACTCAGGACGTAAAAAGTGAGGTCAAGTTCGTAAATGAGCATCATATGTCAATTGGGTCTTGGGTCCGTAGGACCCATCTTGTAAACCGTTAGAGATAGACCAAAAGTTTAAATATAAAAAATGTTCGTTATCAAAAATTAAACAACTTTTGTTTGAAACATTTTTTCGTAAACATCACTGTTTACCCGAGAGGGCGCCAATTAGGCGGAAATTTTATAATATGTACTATACTTGATTATCAGTTATGTATGTGTCACATGTTTGTATGTGTTATGTGATAAAGAAATCAACACTGACTATGCATGGTATTTCAACAATTAACTCATTCAATTGTTTGTTTTCACATGTTTAACGTTTAGTTTTTAGGCATGGCTTATCAATGTAATTAAGACTGAATTTTGATTACAATGCCTTCTTTTTGTATTTAGTTTTTCCATTTACCAAAAGAAACTATTCATATTTCAAAATCTCGTTCACCAGACCCTACCCACGCCACGGCTTGTTATTTTGATTTTTGAACTCAATACTGCATTTTCTTTCCTTGTATTTACTAAGAATTTAAAAAAAAATAGTGGAAGTAAATTGATGTATTAAGAAACCATTCTATATGCAACAATATTTAAGTTGTCATTTCTAAGTGTTGAAATAATTTACAGCCTTAATAATAATGACCAAAAACGCTATTAATTATTAATACATCTTATTAATTTTTTTTTTTTAAATATTTGAACATAAGTCTTTAATATTTTACATTTAATTGGAATTTGAAATTATTATTGAATATAAATGTCATGAACAATATTTATTAGGCATTTGCATTGTAAATATAATTTTTAAATTTTGAAAGCCATGCATAATAAATTTAATACAACTAATTGATCTCTAAATAGTCAGCATAGTTGTAATTTTGATGGATATAGCTATCGACAATTTTAAAAACTAAAAACTCGCTTCATTAACATGTATAGGCTAAAAAGTACACACTAATTTTTATGATAACACACCGCTTTTCCGGGTAATTTGTCCTTTTTAAAACAAAGATTATCATTTTATATATTATTTTTTGAAAATAAAGTTTTGCCCATGATACTCGCTGACATTGTAACTTTCTATAGGTCCAATCCAAAGATATTGTAATAGTATTATAGTATAATACTATTATTTTATCTATGGTCCAATCATTAAATTAAACTGATTTTTATACTTTTTGGATCAAAATTACCCCATCCACTGAGTTTCATCAAATTCCAAAACAAAATTTTTTTTTCCGATTTTCTCGATTTTTTCAAAGGGGAACGTACCTACCCCTTAAAAAAATTGTAAAAAATCGGAAATTTTTTTAATCTCCAATTTTGATAAAACTCAGTATATAAGGTAATTTTGACTCAACAAGTACAAAAATCGGGTGCATTTGTTGACTGGTCGAATTGTTTTTGAGATACGGACTAAAATCGATCCAAATATTGCGATCTCTCAAAAACGTCCAATCATTAAATTAACCTGATATTTTTTGAAACGTGGTTTTGGTTCAGAATAAGTTTATCCAGCAATAATCAAATCAATTAATAGATTTAAAAAATAAAGATAATTTTTGTTTTCAACCCAAAAGCTACGTCTAAAACCATTTTAAACAGTTATTACAATCAAATTTTGTGCATTGGTTTGTTATTGACAAAAGAAATCAACTTAATTTATTTGTGTTGGTCTGTGCAAACATTGCCTTTTTGGGCACTAATGTACTATAACGGTATTTAAAAATAATACACAAAGACCACAGATAAATTTAACAGTATTTTTTTTTGTTGAAAATGTCTGTTAGTAAGTCTCTTTTTAAGTGGTGTATTTTAGATATTTTGATAATAAACAAAATGTTTTTAAATCCTTGAACAACAGTTATGTGTCGCCTGTATTATATAATTTTTGCATTAAATTATTATTTACTGACTTTTGAAGCATTTTTATTATCAAACTTTGTTATAATGTGTAAAACTGCTCATAAAAAACTAAAATGGGACCAAATGACAAATAATAAAGTTAAGTAATACTTGAAATTTATTTTTAGCTTAAACTAAAACTGAGTTATGATAAGCTTTAATAATTTAATCCTTAATCCTTAATTTAATCCAAACACAAGTCTATCAAATAAATGCACTTTCATCCTTTTTATAATGTACTTTCAACTTTTTTTTTATAATAGACTGGGATCTACTCAAGAAGTCGAATTGAATTTAAGCAATTGAATTGTCTCAAAAATAATATTGATAACTGTACTTGAAATTTTTACCAGTTAATAATTATATAAACTATTAACATAATTTTAAATTTACTATTTTATATTGGTGTAAAAGTATTTAAAATTTACATTCCGTTTCCTTATAATCGCACAAAGCAAACCAGGTCTGTGAATGAAAGTCCTTAAGATATTTATCAATGGAATAACCTTTAAATGTATGATGTTACAATGTAATAGATTTAGGAAAGACTTAAATTTGGATTGCGAACTTTCTGGAAAACGGTAAATATTCAAATCTATATAAACATGTTAAAACAAACCCATGACAGAAATTTGTGGCCTCATGATTAAGTCCTCGTGTCTGTCAGAATACCATGCCATTGATACATACATCTCCAGAGATTGTCGTGTGGCTTGATTATGCATGGCTATATAACTTACGAAAATGCTTGAAAGTGATCAAACTCTATCATGAGATACGCAAAATTTTTCCGAATGGGTTTTCCTAATGTGAAGACCATTGAAAAACAAAGGGAAAGCTATTTATCTCGACACCAAATGAAACGGTTTGCCAACCCTTGTCTTACACATTGAAAATTTTTGCAATTTTCACTTTGAAATTTTTCAAGTTGATACAGAGATACTAAGAGGGAAATTGTTCAAGGGTATTGTCAGCTTTTTACAAGTTAAAAAATATTGCGTTTCTTAGATGAGATTTGGGGTTAATTTTTTCGACTTACCGAAAACTTACCGCTACTTTCAACTTTGCACAACATTATACTGCATGTATCATAATAGTAATCATTTGTTTCTTGATAAATGTGTCTACTTTCTGATAAAACAATGTCTATTATTGATTTATATTCTCTTATGTTCTTAAAAAGTATTTCTTTTTTGTAGGTAAAATAGTAGAGGTATAGAGATACGTTCTTGGGATTATGATGACCCAGTCAGACGTAAGACGATCATTCAATAATAATCGGAAATATATGAGTTTGATGGCGTCAACAGGACGACAAAAAAAACATTTAATATACCAAAAGTACAAGAGATTTAAAAATTGAAATAATAAATTTAATTAACGGTAGCCACTGTCATCATCGCTTTTTCGTAAACATCATCGTTTTCCCTTGAGGTAGCAAATTGTGGCAATACTTTGATGTCTATTTTATTCTAGAAAAAACGAATAAAAATTTTTTCTAGGAAATACTTCGAAAACTAGTAAAAATTCTGGCTGGAAGTTCGCCATAGAAATGTTGGTTTTTTCCAAATAATTAAATATAATGGCACTGATATTCAATATTGTCTATAAAGAGTATTTAAACATTTAACTCAGTCAATTGTTTGTTTTCAGTTTTTTTTAATAAACGACAGTAGTCCAAAGAAATTTTGAGTCCAACCAGTACATCAAATAAATAAGTCGAAGAGCATATTTTTTAATAACCTTGTAACAAAAAACGATACATTATACAAAATGAAATTTTTAGTGATTGAGATTGCTATCTTGGAATGAGATCAGATTGAAAGTGCTTTTGAAAGTGCATTTTATACAGACTTTAAAAATCAATAAAAAGACATAAAATTATCATTTTAAATTAATGAATTAAATATAAAATTTTTATGTGTGAATGATTTTGTCAATACTGACAAATCGTATAATAAATTTTATCTGTATATAAATAAAAATAAATAAAAATACAATAAATGTACTTACTTGCAGTTTTTAATTGTTACTTTTTAATCAATATTTATATTATACCTTCTTCGTTTTGAAATCGAAAGAGAAAAAAGAAATAGGCCACCCATATACCTAAAATTAAATTTGTTTCAATTAATTTTGTTGTTGGCTTAACAACTATAATAGCAATTTGTAAGTAATTAAAATTTACAATTTAATTTAATTTTATTGATTGTCTATCTCTATAAAAATTAATTATGTATTTAATTTTTAGTGTGTCATTTCTATGGAAAATAATTACTTCTTGAATTAGACAAAGTTCTTCGTGCATTGAATTTTTAATGATGTTTCAATTTATGTGCAAATTTTTTTTATTCTTCTAATTGATAATTTGGACACGATTTTAAATTACGATTAAACATCTTCTCGTCTTTTATTTTTGTGTGGGAAGCTTTTTTTCTTTTATCTTGCATATTAAAGTTTCGATTTTCTCTGGAAAACAAAGAAGTGGCTTCTGGAACTTGGATAACTAAGAATTTAGTGATGGAGGCGACTAGAAATTACTAGTAAGTGAACAGTATGCCCTTAATTATCGACTGTCGAAACAGCTCAGGAAAGATAAGATCTAATAAGAAAGTTTAACAATCCGAAACCCTAAACTAGATAAGACTTCCTTATTGTTTTAGAAAAAGTTTAAATTAAACAACATATCTTTGGAACAGATATTTGGGAAAATGTTTAAGTTCAATATTCTAGAAATTTGTGGTACTCAGGGCTAAAAATAAGCTAGAGAAATAATATATCACTGATAAATATCAATTGTAATTTACTTTTTTTATAGGCAACTTTATTACAGATATGATATACAAATTATATACTGAACAAACTTAATAGTTAATTTTATTTCCCAAGCCAGTTTTTTTCTAAGCGGTAAATTTTTAGACCATTAGTATATTTTTCGTCATGAGTAATCACGATAGCCTTTAAAATGAAGGCTTAATTATGGAAATTGATAAAG
Source organism: Chrysoperla carnea (assembly GCF_905475395.1). Taxonomy (NCBI): domain Eukaryota; kingdom Metazoa; phylum Arthropoda; class Insecta; order Neuroptera; family Chrysopidae; genus Chrysoperla; species Chrysoperla carnea. Next base: position 20,506,474 of record NC_058339.1, read on the forward strand.
TAATAAGGAAGATCTCTCGATGTGACAGAAAATCAGGCTTAAGAAATACTATGTAATAATATTTAACAATTTTCTTGCTGGGTCTTGTAAAAATAGTAAATGTTTTACTGATGTTGGTACAGGAAATTTGTCAAAGTTCGTTTTAATAGTATTGTTCGCCTTATCCTAATAAGTTATTTTGCTATGTTCTGTATATCTATTTACGTACCTCTCAGTATATCCATATATGTGATGGATGGTTTAAGCTATATGGTTTTAGTGAGAATCGTTGGTTTTTTGAAAAGTATGTTTTGAACATTAGAGATAAAACATTAAATTACATAAGAATCTAATATTATATTCAATTTATTATGTTGAAAGTATGTTTACAAAAGTGTACATAAAAAAAATTTAAAAAACATAAAATTAATTGCAAACTGATATCATATTGGCATTGATAAAATGATATTTGAAAACAAAAAACATACATCACAAAATTATTGTTACCTAAGAGGTTTCTAATGTCAACAAAAACAAAAATTGGATAGAGAGTCTCTTAAAAAACAAAAAAAAAATTATGACCATTGATTTCTAGGTAAAACACACAAGCCTAAATGAATCAATTAATTTGTGAAACACAGGGAAAAAACGAAATGTCCACAAAACAACAAAAATAAAAAGTTTTTTAAGACCTCACAAGATGTGTCGTCATCCACCATAGGTACAACCACAAAAATTGTAGTTGAGTGTATATTTAACATCTTTTAATGTGTCGCGTTTCTTGTTATCTTTATAAAAATCTGTTTTATAACTATATGTGTTTCTTATCTTTGAATACAAGATTAAGCACATTACATTACATTACAAACAAAAATAAAAAAAATTATGTGTGTTTGTGTAATGTTCATGTGTTCAAGAAAAATTTTTTAATAATATTTATTAACATGTTGGTAATATTTGATTTTTATACAACAACAGAATATTCTGTTTTGTAAATGCAAACATCGTAAATCTACTTCAATTGTATTTTTTTTTTGAGAAAAAAATAAAATAATATACTGTCGTCATAATGTACGTAATTTTATACCACCTTCAACTACAAAAATAAAATCATTACCAAGGAATTTAGTTTATATCAACACTATACTATATAGGAACAACTGAAATATACAAAATATAAAAAACCCCCAACAAATGCGATTTATTCCTTGTAAACCGGTTTTTGGAAACTTAGCTATGAAATGTTCTCAATCAAGTCGGTTCGACCGTTTAGGGGCTACGATAGCACTGAGAAACAGACAGACACACAGATAAACACTTTAAACTTATAACACTCCTTCTTACATCAATATCAAAGTGATGGTTAAGGACATCAGATGAGATGAAAAGGAAACTTAAAGAGCTATCATTTTTTGGGACAAATTTTTCGAAATATTTTAATTGAAATTGAAATATTTGAGTTGACTTTGTTCTATTGAATTATGGTTTTGAATTAAATAATTATTTTACCTTTTAAATATGAATGGAGCCAGTTTTATTTGACCATTCATTTCCATAGTAATTATTGATATGTTATAATTAAACCGTACCAAAATTTGAATAATTCCAAAATAATCACTTAGCTCATGTGTAGCTTACAACTACACGTAAGTAAAATAATGTTTACGTAAAAAGTATAATGAATAATAAATAATTACAAAATTAAGCAAAATTCAGTCTTGAAAAATGTATAAACATCTTATAAATTTAATGAATTTGTAAAATTTAAGTGAAGTAAATTAATTAAAAACGATACCATACAGTTTTTCGCGGTCTGACACCATATATGTAGTAAGAGAGTCAAACAATTTAAATATACGGGAATGTTCAACAAGATGTTACCACATACATATGGGAGAAATTTCGTCCAAAAAGATGTTATTACTTAAATGAGAGTCAAAAAATCAAAATTAACCACAGGAGCTTCTTTACCACTCGGCAGAAAGTGGTAGAAAGAGTTCATGGATTTTTTTGGCGTGCCATATCCTAGAAAAAAGTTTATCTGCAAGAAACGATCTGATATGAAAAAAATTAAATTTAACCTAAAAAAACGTCTAGAGTTAGCAATTTATTAAAAATAAATCATTTTTGTATTGTTTAGCTAGTAATGAATTTTTTTAAATCAAAGTACAATATTCCTATTAAATTGACAAATCATTTGTTCCATGACAAAAGAACGAATTATATGTATATCTATGGGTTGAAGAAGTATTATTATACCTATAAAGTATAAAAAACGTCACACTATTTCAGTCGAAGGTAAAACCATAAATGAAATAAAAACTGTGCGAAAAATCATACCTGCTGAGAATCGAATTATACCATACATGGTCAATTTGTCACATTGAGCAACTGCGAATCACGAACACTACAAAGTGGCAGATTACTCAAATGAGATGAATTTCGAAGATATTATAATCATTTCAAAGGAAATAAATTTAGAAGAATATAAGGAGTTTTCTAATGCAAAAAAAAAAAAAATGAAATTGACATCTGAGCTAACAGTGGAGCAAAATGTCTATGACTATTATAGTAGGTTTGTTTATTATAAAAAAACAAGTGAAAACAAACAATTGACTGAGTTAATTGTTGAAATACCATGCATAGTCAGTGTTGAATTCTTTATCACATTACACAACAAACATGTGACACATACATAACTGATAATCAAGTATAGTACATATTATAAAATTTCCGCCTAATTGGCGCCCTCACGGGTAAACAGTTTACGAAAAAATGTTTCAAACAAAAGTTGTTTAATTTTTGATAAGGAACATTTTTTACATTTAAACTTTTGTTCTATCTCTAACGGTTTACAAGATGGGTTCTACGGACCCAAGACCCAATTGACCTATGATGCTCATTTACGAACTTGACCTCACTTTTTACGTCCTGAGTACGCTGTTTCAATTTCAGCTCGATATCTTTTTTCGTTTTTGAGTTATCGTGTCCGATACGGACGGACGGACGGACAACCGGAAATGGACTAATTAGGTGATTTACTGAACACCTATGACAAAATTTTTTTCCTAGCATCATTATTTTTAAGCGTTACAAACTTGGGACTAAACTTAATATACTATGTATATTTCATATATACATGGTATAAAAAGTAGGTCAGTTCATCACTAAGCTGAGGTTCCAACTGTGGTTTTTGCGTTCGGAGTGTGGTATTTCAAGGATTTCCTTATGCCTGCCGATTATATTAAGAAATAGTCGTTGATAATCCATTATATAGAAACAAACGGCAAGAAGTTTGAAACTGAATGTCTTTTGGAATAATCGACAAGCATAAAAAATGGTCTAAATATGAAAATTGTAATAATTTAGACACTAGAACTATAGTTAAAGCCTCATTTTTCTCAATTTACAAACTTAAACAGTTAAAAAACTATGTCCTTTATCAATCCTCCAAATGAAACACCGAAATATTCATATAAATTTCACTTTATTATAGGCTCAAAGTCTAAATTTTGTACTACTTGAAAATAATCGTCAATCGTATGAGCTTGAAAAAGAAAAATTTTCGTAAAAAATGTAGTTATAGATAAAATTAGGTTAATTTACGTACTGCCTACAATATAATATGAATAAGAAGAATTACACATACAAAATAAGGTTTTATTATATTATTTATCATATATAATGACCAACAAACACCCAAACACATAAAGTTAAGGTTTTTACATCTTTTCATTTTAAGTGTCTCTTGACATAGCCATCCTATTCTATTGATTGATCTTAACCAAAGACTAAACCAACGCAATTTTAATATATTTATATAAACTTCAATTCACACAATATACTTTTAAAATGATATTTGTTTTAAAACTCCATGGAAAAATGTTTGAAATGAAATTCACTTTACAATAATATTTATACACAATTCTTATAATCTAATCGTTATTCTTTACGAACTTCTTTTGAAATTACCATATATAACTATTTACTTGTTTTATATGGAATAATTTGAATTACTAAAAAGAAACATTAAGAGTTATGTCAAATTTTACGTTACCTTGCGGGTTATGATCAATGTAAAGGTCACTGTATATTGAAAATTAATTTTTATAAGCAGGTGTTATTAGAATTAGATTCATAATAGATCAAGAGAATTTCCTCCGGCATTTCATATCATAAAATATTGTACTAGTGTAGTCACCTGTCTTACAAACAAAAATCATAGTTATGTATAAAGTGTATATGTATATACAATAGGGTCATTTAATATAATTAATACCTCCTACTGAAGTGGTGTCCATCAAAAATGTCATGATTTCCAAATATTCGGTTTCAGTATTATAATGTTATAAATTTACATTCATATCTTTCACTCAAATGGGAACTTATATTACCATATCGTGAAAATAATATTGAAATCTGCAAAATTAATACAAATTTCAGAAATTTGAGCTGAGATTAAGACAAATAGTTCGGAAGATTTTAATAATAGATATCGTCTTCGACCAATTTTTTATTCCCAAAAGGTGAGGGGTGTATATATAAACTCCACAAAATAACAAAATTAAAAAAGCTTCGCCCGTATAAGATCAACTTCACGATAAAATCGAGGCTAAATCTACATTGAATTGTTCATCCTTGAGCAGCTATTCTTTGCACGCGCCTTGGTCAGAGCTTATAAATTTGGTCTTGATTGCCACACTTCACCAAGGCTATTAAATCGATGCTTAGCTTAGGTTAAGCCGGATTGGCTAGCCATCTCACAGGAGGCCATCCCTTGCCCAAGCCTTGGGTAAGGCTAATGAACCAGGTTAGTTGTTAGTTTATATAAATCTGCTCCTACACTATACCAGCATTGTAATAGACAACATGCATCTCTTATCGTGTAAGTCCGCCGCTTCTTCCCATATTTCGGGGTATAGCCATTTAAAAAACCATTCCCAGAGAGAGTGAAAATTAAAGGGATAATAGCGCCTCCGTAATCTGTCTACGAGATCTAACCTTGGTGCAGCACGACAAATAAAATGGTATTAATCTCGGAACAACTCGGACTTAATAAGAAAAATAAAAAAAATTACACCCCACTGTAAAATAGCCATTGTTTGTACAAAAATCATGAGCAGCTTATAATCCAAGAAACAGAGATTTTAAGTTAAACACCATCGCTTTGTGAATTGTGTGATTCATTGAAAGAAAAAAACCTCCAATATTTCGGTAATTTTTCTGTAATTAATTAAACCAAGAAACTCTGAAATTAAATAGTAATTGAGAAGTGTCGCGTTTTTCGACTAATAATTGGTATATTGATGTTAGTATTGTTCTATTGATATTATTTTTCAACGTCCTGTTATAAGATTTTGGACGTAATTTCAGATTCGACTTAATATTGAATACCAGTTTATAATAGTCTTTAGCATTTATATTTTTACATAAATATTAAAAAAAAAAAAGAAGTTAAAGATGGATTATTAACTCTTTTGTAATAAGTATTAACCCTACATCATATTCTGTTAAAGGCTTCTCATTTGTTAGATTCTTCTTGTAATTTTTCATATTTTATTGTAAAAAGAAAACAAAAAATTTCAACAGAAAATCATGACAAAGCATTTGTTGTTGTAAATGTCATTGTTTATTGTCATAAGTGTTTTGCAAATAACTTTTTGTTCAATACGTATTTTTAATAATAATGAAAAAATATGTATTTATTTTTGTACGTAGGTAGAGCTAAACGTCTTTATATAAAAGTTGGTAAAGTTGATAATTAACCACACTGTAAAGGGTTCGTGATAATGTAGTAATGCAGTTCCTCACTCAGAGTTACCCAAATATATGTACATTTCCAACGCATCTTAAATTTTTTCCATCTACCCGAGCTTAAATTCGTCACCGTCCGTGCGTGCTATTGCGCGGAGGTGACCTACGTTGCTAGAATTTTTAGAAGTATATTTCTTATTAAGGATGAAAAGTTTCCAGGCTTTGTAAGATAAAACACGAATAATATGAAATTTAAAAATATTTAATTAGGAACCAAAACTATTTTTGTGTGAGTGATCAGTATTTTTGCATTTGAAATATCCAGGTGGAATACGTACATCATTTACAAATCATTTCAACGACATGAACTCCCTTGAGAATATTCAGTTTCAAATTTTAAAAATTGGTTTTGACAGATCGAATATTTATGTGACATACGGCAACAGGTAATAAATTATTTAACTTTGTTTTCCGTTACTTTTGTTTCTGTTTTTTTGAAAATACGGGTAAGAAAGATTCAGTGGAAATTTTTTAAAATCCTTCCAGATGTATATAAAAGGTAGGGGAAAGTGCGGTAAAATGATCCCTCGCTGTCTTAAATGATATAAAAAATTCATCTATATTTATCGATAAATGTCTTCCAAATTAATCGATGAACAAAAATTTATGGTAATGTTAAAACTATTTCATAGCAAAAATATTAATTTTACAGCTTCTATGTTATGGTTATGGTTTTGTCGCCTGATCTCCGATCAATCGCAGTTAGATAAATTATAACTTAAAAGTTTCGGATTCTTATCGCAAGCAAATGAATGGTATCGCAACGCATAAAAATGAACAAACAGACAAATTAACATTCGATTATAATAATAGTTATCGGTTTATGTACTGGCGTCTTTGTGAGCTCGTAAACTAAATCATTGCTAGATCGTCTAACATAAAGAAAAGTAGGAACAAAATCCACCATTTGTGTATCTGTTATATTGACCTTAACTTTGCCAACGTATATTTTTCTCAAATCAAATCAACGCGTAAATAAATATTACCGTGCTGACCCGACTCATGATACATCCAACTGTTTCGGCCCGATTGAACAGAGTATACACAAAACAACATATTTTCTAATTTATGATAGAAGTTGGATTATGGTATTTATATTCGATTCATAATTAGTTTTTCTAAACTATATATTATAAAATAAACAGTTAAAAGATTATATAGCTAAATAAAAAGCCTATCAAATTACAAAATATTATCTAATAAATTTTAAAACAAACAACGAATCCTAATATGTGAATCATTTCAATAAATTAATTAAAAAAACGTTAAAATCATAAATTTACATGCATGGAATTCATTCTTATATTTAAAATATATTAAAAATTATTAACTATAAACTAAAATAAAATAACGTATTAATTATTAATATACAGAGAGTAAATCTATTATTGGCAGCATGCATGAGTTTTATTTCTGGCTTTTCCATGGTAACGATTGACGACTTTATTAATATCTATTTTCCTACGTATTTAAAGAAGAATATATTCGCAAAGTGCGTGAGTTTTATTGGAGGCGTTTCCATGCATTGTATGGATACATATATAATTGTATGGATTGCATTTATGACTTGCATTGAAAATTTAATATTATTGTCTCACAAATTTAAATAAATAATTATGATAATTTACATTTGAAAAATAATATTTGTGCAATTTGATTTCTTATTTTCACATTTTTTAATGCCTTAAGTTTAATTAATTAGTGTTTTTCAATAATTTTAATTTGACATTTTTTATAACATTAACATGTAAAAAATTGCAAATTAGTCATAACAGCCTCCTTTTTCGCCAAAATTTTTCACTGGAAGCGCTGGCATCGATTTTATTGTCCCTACGATGACTACGCATACAACGAATACAAATTAGCCAAACAACACCGAGTACCAACGTTATTTTCGAAAAGTCTGAAGGAGGAAAATCCATCAGACTGATATATGCGATTTTAGTTTTCAACATTCATTATTTATCTTAAAATAATATTCGATGGTAACCTATTGAAAAGAAAAGATGTCACGTGAGATAATTTTAACATTTTCTCACGAAGAAAGTCTGAAGGTAGCAACAAAAATTTGATTACTTTAAAATTTTTAATTTTTTTATTTTGTGTAGGCCATCTTGTACATTTAAAAAAAATATAAACTATATCTTCGACTGTTTGATCAGCAATTCTTTTGTTAATATTAAAATATTATTATTTATTAATTATTGTTAGATGATAGTTAATACAAATGTTTCTAGTATTTGTTCTTTGTAATAAAATACGTGTTCCACATCTATTAATATAGGTAGTAGTTAAGTTGTAGTAAAAATCATTTAAATTGTATCATAATTACCATACCATTAATTTAGGCTAATTCATAATGTATTTAATAACTTTTATTATATCATAAAGTTTTTATTAAAAACTAAATTAGGTCTGTTTAAAGACTCATTAATTTGTTAGATTGTATTTAATTGTACGTAAAAACAAAATATACATACTTTTAATGTATTAAGTCGAACTTTTGAGACATTATTTTTTCTATCAAAATAAAGTTTTTTACAAAAGTTCAGCTTATTCAGTAGATATTATTGGAATAAAGAGATCCAATGTGTCTTTATTCTTCATTTTTTCATTTTGAAATTCGAAGTTCGGTTTGTTTGTAGTATCGTATGAGCCGATTTGATTTTAATTGTTTGAAGAATAATTTAATCGGCAATCAAAGGCGCTGGACGCAGATCTGTAACTAGGTCGTGACAAAGTAACGTTACGTCGTGACAAAAAGTAACACACAAAATAAAAAAATATGAGCCAAATTTTAGTAGGATTACCTACATACTTGGTTGATCAAAATTGGATAAAATTTGGATGTGATAGAGCAAAATTAAATTTTTTGAATTCTGATGACGTCCTAAAGTTAAAATATTTGATTTTTTTGTTAGCTCAGGCAAATTTGATCCTATCTTATTGGAATTATTTATAAAACCCACTATCACTTATCTGCTTAATTCCGGGGCCAGGACTCCACATTCTTGAAACCTATTGGAGTTAGATTAATTTTGATCAAAAATTTGAAAAGTATAGCCCAACTTTAGTAGGATTCCATACTTGGTTTATCAAAATTGGATAAAATTTGGATGTGATAGAGCAAAATTAAAATTTTTGGATTTTGATGACGTCATAAAGATAAAAAATTCAATTTTTTTGATAGCAAAAGCAAAGTTGATCCGATCTTACTGGAATTTTTTTTGAAACCCACTAATTTTGGGTCATTCATTTTAGCTGTGATGTCAATTATTCGCTTGCCATCACTTATGTGCTTTATTTCGGGACCAAGACTCCAAATTCTTGAAATCTATTGGAGCCAGGTTAATTTTGATCAAAAATTTGAAAAGTATAGCCCAAATTTAGTAGGATTCCATACTTGGTTTATCAAAATTGGATAAAATTTGGATGTGATAGAGCAAAATTAAAATTTTTGGATTTTGATGACGTCATAAAGATAAAAAATTCAATTTTTTTGATAGCACAAGCAAATTTGATCCGATCTTACTGGAATTTTTTTTGAAACCCACTAATTTTGGGTCATTCATTTTAGCTGTGATGTCAAGTATTCGCTAGCTATCACTTATGTGCTTTATTTCGGGACCAAGGCTCCAAATTTTTGAAATCTATTGGAGCTAGGTTAATTTTGATCACAAATTTGAAAAGTATAGCCCAAATTTAGTAGGATAACATTGATTTTTTACGTTTGGAAAGAAATTTGATCGAGACGTTAATTAAGAAAAATATTAATATTTGTGAATTAAAAAAAAAAATCGTTGTAGTTGGTTACCTGCATTTAAAATTTCTTATCAAAAATACAGGTGTAAATATATAAATAAATTATTTTACCTTTTGTAAAATAGAAATTACTAATAACTAATAATAATTTATATGATTTTATTTCAAACCAATTGATTATTATTTTATTCTATGATTTTAACATTGGGAATAACGACAGCAAAAAAAATAATAATTAACCTACTACTGTTAAGTCATAGCAGGAGATTATAATAATATCATGGAGAAAACAAAATAAATTCGACTATAAAATGATTCTTAGGATTGAGGTGGGTTGCGTTCAGGCTAATGTTGTGTGTGCAAAGAACAATAGAAATAACATATGTAAAAATTAGCATAATCTTAGAATATTTATTTTAATGTAAAACATAGATTTTAATATTAATTGAGAGAGATTTTGATTTAGATTTCGATTTTGATTATAATAAATCATTTTTGGATCATTGGTCGTACTGTGCTAAAACCCATTTCAATGTAAAGAAGAATCGTTCAAATTTTTTTTTAATCTTTTAGTTTTGATATTTGAATATTTATCTACTTTTAAAGGGCACCTGCTTTGATAATCATTGAAGATAGTAAATGATAAAGGTTCTGATTACGATTTTATTTAAATGTCTTTGTTCATAATGGTGCCAGAAACCCTTACAAATTTGTATCTTCCGATAGCCAGAATAATAATTTGGAATGGTGTACTTACTATAATACTAAGTAAGATAGAAAATAATGCAGTTATATTGTGTTATAGTAATGAAATTATCTTCGAGGTATCGGGAGCTACCAGGGGGTCAATATTTTGGAGGTCTTTACCCCTCCCATTGAAAATCTGTCCACATAGATTTTGAATTAACAATATGGTCTTGTAAATGCATGCATTTATGAGACGAATTTCCTCTGACGAATCACACGTCTGTTTAAACGATGATGTAACACGTTTTTAAAGATGTATGGACCGGTAGAATGAAATATTGCAAATGAAATTTATGCAAAACTCTTTGGTCACATAATCTATACTTGTCGCTAAAGCTTGTCAGTTGCATAAAAAGTACTCTTTTGTATTTAGGACAATTGGAAATATTAAAAGCTGTAAGTTCCTACCGAATAATATAAACTCTGGTAATGGTGCCAATGCTGACCAAGATTCGTACCCTTATTGGGGAATCAAAATTTCCGTATAAGTTTGAAACTAAAAAGTGTTTGTATTTTACGTTTAATTCACGTTGAAAAAAGTTAAATTGATTATTACTTCATTTAGAAATTAGGATATCTTCTTTGTTAATTTTCTACTAGAGCCTTAACCATCGAAATATGGAGTCTAATGATTAGAACATCTTCTGATTTTATATTTACAACAACTGAAGTGTTAAAAACTTAGCCATGCATAGATATTTTTATAATAGCTTATCTTTAAATGCGTTTTATTCAATGAAGTCATATAAAAAATACACCTGGAAGGAATTATCCTAATTTTTCCTAGGAAACTTTTAAAAACGTGTTAAAATTATACGGTAGTGGATAGGCTATGAATTAAAAAATACAAATACTACAAAATTTTTGATCTATTGCACATCTTTAGAAAATAGATGTATCTCAATAGATATAAGTAATTTATACTTACACGTATTAACTATACACAACCCTTGGTTTAGTTCAATGGCTTAAGGTATCGGACCATCTTTAAATAGAATTACCCATTACATTGAACGAATATAATTAATGCAAAAAATATGTGTTAAAGATATATCAATTTCTATTCATTCTTAACCATACACCAAAAAGTTTATTATCTAAATCTAAAGTATTCTTGTAATAGATAACATTAGAATTGAGACAGAAAGTTTGTAAAAGATTGAAGGTGTAATGTTATAAAAAAGATCCTTAATGTAGAGACAAATGCACTACAACACTCTTTCTATCAAGTCTCTTTTAGGAGATTTGCAACCAAAGAAGATCTAATATGGTTGTGGGCTCACGCTAGAGATGTAAACTTCATATTGGATTGCACTCATCAAAACCTGCATGTCACCAAAAACTTACCATGCTAGCTAAAAGCGAAAGGATAATTAATATATTAATCTGTTTTTATATACAGAATGCATTGCTTAAGGCATGTATTCTGTCATACTCGTGATATTTATATGCCTAGATGTAAATCGAACATTCTGTATAACTGTAACGTATCATTATGTTTTTTATGTGGATTTAAACTCTCTGTAGCGTGTGTATCTTTTAAAAAATTAAAAATGATAAAACCACATTGGACAGATTGTTCCAAATTGTCTTCTGGATTATGTCATCGTTTATATGTTTAAATACGAGAGTAGAGTATGTAAAAAGATCATTACCCGCTGTTCAAGACCGCGCCTTGAACAATAACTCATCAGGTGGTTTAGTTTGATTTAGAGTATAATAATACATACTAGTAGTATGTACAAAGTACAAACGTGTCATCTTTGACACCATATGTAACAAATATGAAACGTGATTTTACATAAAAGATATTTTCTTATTTATATTATTTTTTATTTTGTGTATTTTAAATACGTTCGAGTACTTTTGTATCTTACAAAACAAATTATTCAATATACATACATATAGTATAAAATTATTGAACCGAGCATCTTCTTGGCTACCACGAGATAACAGTAGCCGGGTGTCTGTTGGTAATACAAAAGAGCTACCTCGCTATATGATTGTACCTACCATTATTAAAATTATTTTGAAATCGGAAAGATAATTTAAGTAATAGCTCAAATAGTAACATGTGAAATTTTCAAAATTGCAAATAATTTGTTATGTATTTAACAAATTCAAGGCAAAAAATTTCAAAAGTATAACAATTAAAGTCGTGGCATAAATTATGTATAATACAAATCTTGCAAAATTTAATCACAAAATGACTCTCAAGAAATTTAACAAAAAATGTTCGCATCTTTTCACGAAGCAGCTAAACTTTCTGTATACTTAGCACTCATGTATGCATTGATAACTTAGAGACAGCGTTTTTGTTTATTCTTTGAAAATCTTATCGTTGCCATTCAAATTTAATTTGAGACTTAACTAGAACGGTCTAACCAGTTGGGGCCTAATTTTGATCAAATTTGAGCCTGCCTAGATATTAATGAGCCCCGGCTGGATCCCCAACTAAGTCACTATGTAAACTACTGGACATGATTCTGGCTTTTTAGATTTTATTTAACGTTGTCGGATTTTTTGTCCTCATTATATTCCTGCTAAGAAATCGAATTGTAGATATATCAACGTTATCTGCTTTTTTATATAAGTACGTTCAAAAAACCACGTGCTGGTGTATTGTACACTCAAGTTTTACCATCATAAAAAATACAAAAGTATCGCAGTGATTTTTTTATTTATAAATAATAATAATAACTTTTAAAGTGTTGTTGTTATAATCTTAAAACTTATTTTCAACATGTCAGAATTTCAATTTGTAATAAACAAAATACCTATAGGTAGACACACATATTTATAACAAGTTGTGAAAATGAGCTTTAGAAGGTTAATCAATAACTTTGTTTGTTGGTTTAGTAAATTATTGTAGGCAGTTTCATTTTAATCTCATTGTTAGAAGCTGAGAAATTAGAAATTTTGTATTTAGAACTTTAAAATCTTCAACTTTGCTAGTCCCCTAAAAGTGCTGAAAACTAGTTTCTAAAATATGATAACAACATTGCAGAGAGAATTAATTTATGGAGGTAGCATTGTGGATGAGCATTCACCCGGATAATGTATAGTCAGTCGATCCGTGGCACGATTCTTGTTAAATAGGCCACCCTTTTTTATACTTCACTCGTGTTTTTAACCGACTTCAAAAAAAGTTCCCAATTCGACTGTATATTAAAAAAATCCTTTTTATAATCTTTTTTACCTCAGAACTTTCGACTGGGGGAACCGATTTGAAAATAATTTATTTAAAAGCTGATGCTTCCCGTGTACTTCTATTTCCAGTTCTGACAATAGCATCCATGAGAAAACCATATAAGTCTTAAATTTGCATTAAGTATGTGCACGACAAATGGGCAAATAACTCAATATCACCCCAACAGATTTTGATTATTCATTTTTTAGTGACAAGTTAGTGTACTTCATATTCGCTAAAAATCACAAAATAAGAAAACTAACTAATTAATATGTACTAAAAAGTAAAAAAATAACGATAATATAATGTAGTTACAAATATTGTTATTTTTGGAGTCGATGTCAGCCAAGTTAATGGAGCAAACTGTTCTGTCATGGTTGTTTCCTTGGCTGACACCGACTCCAAAATTAACAAAAATTGTTACTACATTATATTATCGTTATTTGTTTACTTTTTTGTGCAAATTAATTTGTTTTGGAGTTGTTCTTTTGTTTGATGTCGTTTTTTTTTTTTTGGTATAAATTATAAATTTCAATCAACTTTAAAATCGTAAATATTTTTGTAAATTTTAGAGCTCTATAGTAAATATTCCATTAGTGTTTAAGATGGTAAAAATTGCAAATAATTCATTAGATAATATCTGATAAGTGCCAAACTTTGTGTTTATTCTTTTCTACAATCCACTCTTTAAACTCCACAATTTCTACTTAAATTTAATATGTCTCAAATCTTATGGGATAAAGATTCATCGGGCCTATCATAAAATCTCACCATCAACCAAAATGATTGTAATAATCTTTTAAAAACTTAAAAAAAAATAGAAATTTCAGGATGAAACATTATCTTTCTACCAAACAGATATTAAAAAAGACCAATCCACATTATGCAAATTGTCTCCTACGCAATTAAAATATGGATATTAATATTTACATTACTATTCTTATGTATATACTTATAATTCAACTGCTTGTTAAAGGGTAAACACAGCAGGCGTTAAGCAGCTGAAGAAAACAATTTTCTTTTATTATTATTATTATTTTTATTTCGATTTCTATTGTCGTATTATCAATGTGGAAAAAAAATCATTGATTTATTTACCTGCTTCAACGATTCATTCATTGTTTGTTGGACCTGCGCGATTATCCTTATATAACTAACTCCTTAAAGGATGATTTGTCCTTGCAACATATAGGGGAGTGTATAGTACCAGAGATATTAATGTGCTGTTGTGTGTTTTTTAACTCCCCAACTAAAAAACAGAGGCGTTTTAAGTTTGACCGCTATGTGTGTGCGTCTTTCTGTGTGTCTGCCTGTTTGTGGCATCGTAGTGCCTGAACGGATGAACCGATTTTGATTTTTTTTGGTTTTGCTTGAAAGGTAATTTAATGCAGAATATTCTTAGCTATGTTTCAAGTGCGAATTTAGGGTTTCGTACCCGAAAAAAACTAAGAATTGGCAATGATCTTGATAATCGGCTCAGTTTGGAAAAGACTTTAAAGAAAAGATAATTTAATGGAGAGTGATCTTAGTGATCTTAAATATGTTTCAAATGCGAGTTTAGGGTGCCGTAGCGAAAACATTTGTCAGGAGCTCTTTTAAATTTTGTAAATTTCATTTGTTTTAAGTCTTTTTTTAACAATGGAAATAGTCTCATTCCATAGCACTATTGCGTCTATCCACTTTCTTTGCTTTTAAGAGATCAAAAACTAAATAGCTTTAGATAAAAACTTGCACAATTTTTGTAAAAGATTTTCAAAGCTGATTATAAGATCCTACTGCAACATTGATCACACACTAATGTATCTGTGGTCACCTCCATCAATTGAACATGAAAGCGCTTTCGGTTCTTCAACCCGTTAACCTTTATACTTATGCTAAGGAACAGCATAATAACACGTATGTGATTGAAACATGTCTCTCTTACATGCATCTTCTTTAATCATCACAACTTGATGTATTTACCAGATGTAGCTGAGTTCTTGAAGGTAACATGCATCCAAGGTACTACAACTTACCATATTCATATATATTTAAATGAATGCATTGTATTTATTTTGATACGTTGTTATCTTAATTTGAAAAGACAAACAGATTATGTTCTTGTTTTTTTGAAATATGTATTAGAAAATATAAGTTTGATCGATGATCGTAAATATGGTTTGATGCCTACTGTGAATTAAAAAATTTTGTTTTAAATCAATCATTTTTTGGCCTGGTAAAAGGATTTTTCTGTATAACAAATCAGACATTCAATGTATATAGTGAAAGGCATTTAAAAAATGGCAACGCTTTAAAAAATAAAAGTATTTATTAAAATTTCAGAATCTATTTTAAAGACTATATATAATATTCATAGTAATGCTTCTATTGAGCCGAAATTAATTCAATCAAAAATAAAATGGTCTAAAACACTCTAATGGCTTCGAATCCAAAAGATTCTGCCTCTTTTTTGATGAATGTTGTAGTGGATATTCAATGTATTTATTTATCAGGATGGGCAATTTTAACCTATACACCAAAATACCTCGTAGTTAAAAATTGGTCAGGTTCCCTATGTACCCACTACATTATCACATATTTGTGACTGGTTAAAACTAATGCACGGTGGCTTCATATATACGACCTTTTATTCGACTTTAACTACAAAAACATTTTTTGAAGATATAAATCGAAATATTGCTAACAAAAAAGTTTTGATTTGTTTTTTGATTGCAGTTTTTGTATTGTAAACTTATTTCCTATTGATGCGTAAATGATTAAAGATTGTACGATTGTGTTTTTTAAGTCAGTTGAAATATTTTTGTTTGATTTAAATTTGAATATAATTTTTTTTTTAAATAACTTTTAATCAAACAAAATTCTTAGTGAAATTTTGATTAATTTAGTCAAGTAAAAAAATGTAAAAAAATATTTATCATTGCACAATAGCTATTAAAATTGCAAAAAATTATGTGTACGATAACTGTTCAAACTTTCCATGGATTTCTCTAAATATATAACAGGATCCAATTGAATTACGAGAAAAAGAGATTTTGGATGGGATGTAAAATTTTTCCCTTGTTGTTGGAAACCAAGTAATTGAATCAATTGAGTGCACACCAAAATTGAAAGCCGGATCTATTACATCAACTATTCCTCGGAAATTGCCTCGGAAATAAGTCCTGGATAAGATAAATAAATCCTATAATTTTCTAGAGGTTGCCTGACAGCTATTTTATTTTTTAACAGGGGTCAGATATATGTTATCAGCTTTAATAAATTCATATAAATACCACGGAAATCATAGATGAATCTTATCTATTTATTGTTCATAAATAAGAGCTGACTGACCAACTCTAAAGCTTAACCGTTTCGATAGCATATATCTGACACTTTTTCTATCGTTCTCTTGACTGAACACAGTACGTGTGTGTACACAACTACTATAACCGATCCTCAAATTATCAGCTTCAGTAAATTCAACAAATTTTTTTTATGGCCTGGCTCTTAATCCAATTGAAACAAACAAAAATAAAGTGGTTCGTTGATTCTATCAATTCATCACATAACAGCAATTAAATTAAAAGATTTTTGTTCTTGAAAAAAATAAAAATAATGTGGGCCTCTGAATGTCTCGTCTTTCATATTATATACCATAATAACAATAATAATAATATACTTTAATTTAATAATAATTTAAAAATAAGAAATCACTGTGTGTGTACACAGTGGTGGTGAATCAATGAATGAAGAATAAAGAATGATGCTGCAACAAACATGAGATGTAAGTAATGCGGGCTTCAATTAAATTAATAATACAAAACAAACATCTTTATTACATTACTTACAAACATTGATTATGAAATGTGTTTTATCTTCATTTAAAACTCTATACCAAAATCACATCATTATTATATGTTTTGTCTAGAAATCTTAAGGTAGTACTAGCGCCAAGGCAAGTTTAGAAGAAATGAAAACAAATTAAAAAAACTTTTTAATGGTAAGCATATTAATTATGGCATAGAAAAGAAAAAACCAGGTGTCTCCATTCACATAAGGGATGTACGAGCAGGATAGATTTAGGGATGAACTGTCTTAGAACTTCATGCATGTAAGGATAAAATACGAAAAATAAGTATACAATTTTTCGATATCTGCCTTGTTTTTCGAATTATTGAATGCTAAATAATTAAACAAAATTTTCAATTTTCGATATTTTGAAAATAATTCCATATATCGAAAAATTTTATTCTTACTTTTCGTCTTATCTTGACAAGTTATAGCATAATTCACAATCAAAATCGAAAAAATATTTTTTTTTAAATTTGTGACTCCACTACCGTGTTGATACGTTCTTAATTAGTCGGGCACAACGGATTTTTGTTTGTTTTAAATAATTTACTAAGGTTTCAAATTTAAATAAAATAGTTTTTTGTAACTTCCACCAATTAGTTTTGGAGAAATCTATAAAAGCAAATCATGCACCCACCGTTTTGCCATAAAACCAATGTTAAATATGGCTACTTTTAAATATGGCTCATTTATTTATTTAAATAACCAGGCACCCCAATTTTCTGAATCGATTTAGGCTTAGTCCAACTTCATATTTAAAAAAAATAAACATTTTTGTCCAAAATTGCCTTGGCACTCGTACATCCTTAATATATATCAGAGGCGGTGACGCATTATGGTCTAAGCCATTATATTTGTACAGGATATTATAACGGACTGAGAAGGAATTAATCAACTGAGATGTATTACACTACGCAATGACGCAATAACATGTACAATAAATGAAATGAAAACGTGTGTTGCACCTGAAAGCGGTTGCGTTAAGTAACACTGGATATACACTAGTAAAGTAACCGAATCTCTGTTCACGGAAAATTAAAACTATATATTTTTAAATTATAAAACTAAATCATATTTAAAGTACAAGCAGGGTATCACGTTTGAAAACTTTTTTTTTAATTTTTAGAATGTGAAAACTACATTTGTTAATTTTACATATTAAAGAATATAAAAACCATTAGATAATACATTCTTTTAGTATTTTTAAGTTTTTATTTTTTGTATTTTGTTCTTTTGATTGATCGACCCATAGACATGGTCTATTAAAAATATTTAAAATAAATAAGTCTTAGAAGTGCTAACGTGAAACATGTCAGTATAAAAAAAAAAAAAAAATTATCTCTAGATTATTATTTTTGAGATGCGGTTGTAATCTAATAGATAAATATAAATATAACAACACTGTGTTTATATATATTACTAAATTCTATTTTGGAAGATTATTTTTTAACATCTTAATTCTGACAGTAGACTTTTAGTTTGATATGACAGTTTAAAATGATTTACACAAATTTGCTTAAATTTCTCTAAGATTCTATTATTCAAATGAATATATTATTATGATTTGATATTTTAAACTTATTAAGTTGAAATATCAATCAAATATTTAGAATAACATTAATTAAAAACAAGTGAAAACAAACAATTGGCTGAGTTAATTGTTGAAATACCATGCATAGTCAGTGTTGATTTCTTTATCACATACATAACTGATAATCAAGTATAGTACATATTATAAAATTTCCGCCTATTTGGCACCCTCACGGGTAAACAGTGGTGTTCACGAAAAAATGTTTCAAACAAAAGTTGTTTAATTTTTGATAAGGAACATTTTTTACATTAAATTTTTTTTCTATCTCTAACGGTTTACAAGATGGGTCCTACGGACCCAAGACCCACTTGACCTATAATGCTCATTTACGAACTTGAGCTCACTTTTTACGTCCTGAATACACTGTAAAAATTTCAGCTCGATATCTTTTTTCGTTTTTGAGTTATCGTGTCCACAGACGGACGGAAAACCGGAAATGGACTAATTAGGTGATTTTATGAACACCTATGACAAAATTTTTTTCCTTGCATCATTATTTTTAAGCGTTACAAACTTGGGACTAAGCTTAATATACTATGTATATTTCATATATACATGGTATAATAAATTATAAAAAAAACCCACCACAAATTCATGTCTGATTGTTTGGTTGAAAAGTAATTTAATCAAGAGTGTTCTTAAATATGTTTTAAGAAAACCTCATTAATATAAATCATCGTTTCTAGTTTTCCATTCGATTTCTACGCAATCTAATCAAGGTAAAGACTAATTTTTCTAGAGAGTATTCTAAGAGTTGTTGGTTTTTTAGGGTATACATTTAGAATAATTTATTACGATTTCTTATTTTATCAATTGTAACTGTCTAATTTAAAATGTTTTCCATTTCCTAAATTTTCTTCTCTAAATTTTCAGGTGGATTGTTTAAAATGGGACATCTGGTATATGACTATTGCTTTACAAACACTTAATATTTATAAGTTTCCAAGAGTATTTGTCTAATAGTAACTAGATAAATATGCTTAAAGGTAAATTGTAAACCAATGATTAAGTTATTAAAATATTATCTTATCACTAAATAATTTACATTCGATAATCATTTTATTACATTGCAAACACCTTACAACGGAACGTATATTTTGTTGTTTGTTGTTTTTTATTCAACCTGCAGGCACCAACCATAGTGACAACATTGTCACCATTCATATTATAAGAGCTACATCATTGTTTTGAATAAGTAGAAGGTTACCACCGATTTCACGATAGTGGTAGTGGGAGTGTCTTCGTTAAACCAAAATCCTGAACACCTTGAAATAATGACATGTCGGCAGAAAAAAAAAGATTTACACAAATCTTTAAAAAGGCCAAAATTTTTTTATTTATAATCACAACCTCGAGCATTGTTTTAAACGAACAATTTAAAATTTATCAAAATTTATCTTATTTCAAAATAGACAACAACATATATATAACGTGTTCCACCTACGACCCTTACTAAATAATGACAACGTACAAAGTGGCACAAAAGTGATCATCTTGTTGTGAAAGGTAATATCCTTGCTTAGATTTTAAAAAATGCCTGTTTTTCTATTGTTTTCGTTGGAATAAAATAATTTTCCTGTGTTCATAAATAAGTAACAAACATTTCACTTTAAAATAAGAGAAAATATTGTAGAAAGACATATTAAAATATTCCCAAGAACATCCCTATCTCTCCCTATTTATTATAAATGTGAAAGTAAGGATATTTGTATGTTTGTTTGTTACGCTTTCATGCAAATACTACTGACTGGATTTGAGTGAAACTGTACAATAATATAGCTCATACGTCAGACTTAAACTTTTTAAATTAAACTTAGCCTATGACATTTCAATACAATCTATGAGCATCCTTTGAACAAAAAAGTTTTATGTGAAAATGTTTCGAGATACAATTCATGTCCACCTGTTCTGATACACTCAATAAATCAAGACTATAAAACATTTAAAAATAAATAATAAAACATTAAAAAATCCCTACCCCTATTTCGAGTATTATGGAACAGGAATAAGTGCGAGCAAAAGAGATACAGGCTATAACACGGTGGTCTTTATTTTTAAGCCCACCGATGCGGGCGGGAATCAAGCTAGTAAAATATCAGAATAAGTAGAATAAAGCACACTTAACAAAGTTAACCTGAAAATTTTGATTATGAACAGCAAAATTGAGAAATTCGGATGCCCTTCAGTCTTACCTATTATCTTTTTGCTTGCCATGTTTTTGGATACTGTGGGGGGGGGGGGCATATCTTAGCACACCCCTCGTACATACTTTCCAACTACAGGCTGTTTATCATAGTTTCATGAGTTTTCTACTTGTATTCTAAAAAAAATGATTTTTTCTTTGAAAAAAATGGTTTAGAGGTGGCCAGTATGTTTTTCTGCAATCTATTTTTTGGAAGTTACATACATTCTAACTGAAAAACTAGTTTCCCGAAATATTGACTCTTTTGGCTTAGATACCACGCATGAGATATGAATATGGTTTTACCTTAGAACTCAAGAAATTTATTCCTTGTTTGCTAGAAAATAAGAAATTGAAACGCCTTTCTCCAAAATACTACCTCAGCAATATACGAAATAATAGCGAAATAACTGATGCTTGCAAGTACATAAAATTAACGGCTCAAAGTATAGGTACATTTAACGAAATGAATGTCTAATATTCGAATTAGTAATATTGAAGGCCAATTAAAGTACGGAGTTACATCAAACCTAGTTTTTGAAGTTTAGTCTCCTTTTTTAGATTTACAGATAATCTTGCGGTTGAAAGTGTAATATTAAAATGTTCTCAAGCTTATGTTCTTATAAAATTAGTTGAAAAAGTCTCCCGATATAAAACTTAAAACTTAATAAACATAGGCCTTTTGCAAACCTTCGATAAGTTCTTTCAGAAGTATGATTACTTTTGCACTACATTGTAAATTATCTTATAGAAGATTTTGTAAAAATATAAATTTGTACATAACGCCTATTTATCCTATAATACTACCTAATTAACCCCTTTACAATCTAATAAATGAAATTTTTATCTAATTTTTTTTTATATATAAATGTTATAATAGTTAGGTGTTTGTTGGCATATTCTCTTCTATATTAACTCATTCACTGTTGTACCTGTTTAAAACTTTTCGTTTACCTTTACAAGAAATCCATTTCACTTATACACACTAATTTAAACCTAATTGATGTCAATTTTGATTTAATACTTGGAACTTTTTAAAGCTGTGAATGTAATTTCTGTGTATTGGTATAGTGTTCCGTACCATATATTACATTCTTTGATGAAGTAGTCAAATTACGCCGTTTAAATTCAATAGTTTTTGGAAAAAAGCATTGGTTTTTGCTTTTGGTTTAAATTTCTTGAAATAATTAAATTAAAGGGGAAATTACTATTATGTTGGAAAGTTGTAATTGTTGAGACACTAATTTGCTTCGAAATTACAGCCATTGAAATTTCGAAAGTTCTAACCTAATTAAATTATACATTGTAGTCTGCAACCAACGTCCACAAAATCTTTGTAAATGTGTTTTTTATGTTCTTTTGGACAGCTTCGTATGTTATAAAATTCTCGGTACCGGGCCTTTAACAGGCTCTAAAAATGATTAATTGCGTCCCCAAGCTTTCAATTAATGAAAGCCCGTTTTTTTGTTTAACAACACACGATAACACTTGAAATTTTTTACATAAAACTTGTTAATCTTAAAAACTTAGTTTTTTCTAGAAATTATACAAATCGATTTGTTTGTATATTTCTTAATAATCAATTTTTTAATTTAGCCTTTGGAAGCTCACTTGCATAGAACTTCGAATCGAATTAAATAATTAATTAAATGAAAATGTTTTCAATCTCCAAACATTCAGAAAATCAATTTTGTAACGATATTTTCAGTTATAAAAAACTTCAGAAACAATATTTGAAATAATATTTTGTAATTAGTTACAAAATATTATTTCAAAATTTCAACTGGGACCGCCTAGCTTCCAAACGAAGCAACTTCGTGCTAAGGCGAGTTTCTAAATCGTCTTTCTTTGAGGTGCAATATATCTGTAAGAGCGAAAAAAATTTATTTTCGTTTTACGTTTGCATTACAATAATTCCCTTTCAGCAAAGAACCAAAGACATTACTTAACATCAAATATCTACGACATATTGATACACACTTGATCATTCGCTTTTAGACATACAGTAAGTCGTTATAGATAGGGTTGGAAAAAAAAGATACCTAGGTAGTTATCGCCTTATTATCTCTCATTATCAAATATAATTTCATTTTAATTAGCTCTAATCGATCATTGTTTAATTTATTTGAAATTTGAGTAAAAAATATGTTCTGTTATCCTATTTATTATAGAATATGTTATTTCTAATTAATTAGAAATATCTTTTCCGGTTTTGAAACCCAAATATATTATAGTCATGTCCTAAAAGGTGATTATATTTTTATAAAAAGTTGTTAAAATACTAAATGTAAAATAAATCCCATAAATTTTTATTTACGAGGAGAAGTATGTAGATTCCTCATTCTGATTTTCAATACAGTGTGAAGATAAACGAGACCAAAAATTAAAAAAGGCCCAAAATTTTCTCATTTACGAACTCAAATACTTTGTACGTCCTGAGCACGCTTTAAAAATTTCAGCTCGATATCTCTTTTCGATTTTCGGAGACTATGTTTCCAGACGGACAGACGGGCGGCCAACGAAAATAGATTAATGAGGTGATTTAATGAACACGTATACAAAAATTTTGTTCGTATTTCTAAGCGTTACATACTTGGGGATAAACATAAGTTTACCTTCATTTCATATAGACAGGGTATAAAAATTTAAGTTACATAGTTCAAACCCCCAACAAATTATAAAAATTCTTCGTCTATACATGTCAATCGGTGAAATTGAATTTAGTTGTTATCGAATTAAAACATCTTGGCAAAAATAAGTGCAAATAATAGCTATTTCATCCGCTTATAAATGTTCCCGTCATTAAAACATTTCGATACGGTCAATAATGACCTTGTATTAATAAAAAATAAAATACTTACAGGTAAACAATTCATCTATTTTATAAAATTAATCTTTTACTTTCCCTTTGTGTGGTACATCCCATTGAATTTAGCCGAAGATAATAAAAAAAAAGAACTATTTGCAATAATTTGTAAAAAAAAATTTCAGCTACGCGGTTTTTTTTAGAGATCTACAAACAGGTGGCTGTAGATATCATATTACTTTTTCATGTCTTTTTGTCAAATTTTTTCTTTTTTAAAAATAATATTTTATGTCTTTGTTTCACATTCAATTGGATGTACATTTATTTCAGGTTAAAAACAGCAAAAACCAATATAGGCCTCTTCTATCATCCACAATCTTAAAACAATTTTTTAACATATATTTTTTTTTTTATAGAAAAGAGGATGTTTATACAAAACATAAACCGAGCGATCTTTTCTTTTAAGATACAAAATAAAAGCTTTGAATAATTTTAGCTGTTGCATAAAGATGATCATTAAGTTAGTAAATAAGGGAAGCATTTTATTTTAGGGAGATCTAAATCTTTTAAGATCTAGCAGTTACCCGCTGGACGGTATCAAAAACTACGAAATGTATTTTAATGAAACTTTTCAATTATAAAAAGCATAATTCAAAATAACACATTTATAAAAAAAGCAAAATAATTTGATTTCATAATAAAACGCAACATATATTTCGAGTGTTATGCATGGAGGGAGGAATAAGTAAGATCGTCCAGCGAAGCGGGCATGTTATTGCTAGTTTGACATAAATTTTTTGTTTGTTTCTATGATGTTAAAAATATCGAAGAAGTTGATACTTGTGACATAATGGCGCTGAAATCCTATGGAAAAATGCTATAGATGTCCACTCAGCATGAAAATAGATTTCCGCAAGATTAAGAATGAAAAGTTTCGTAAGTTTTACTAAGTTACAATTATTTTACTAAGTTAATGTTTTTGGTGTGATACTCATTGGTAAAAATTTATCTATGATGGCCCTGAATCCAATTGGGCAAATAATACGATACGGCGAAGTGTGTTGGCAATTGTTGCAAGGCAAAAATTTAATTAAAAACTTCAAGTATTTAAAGGGAACATTATTCTGGACCTTTGTTTGTAGATATTTACAGTAACTTGAGGTAAAATTTATTCTCGGCCTTTTTTTAATAGGAAAAAGCACCTTTTAAAGTCGTTTACTTAAAAAATTTTACTACAAAAATATTCTAATTAGGATTAAAATTTAAATCATGATTTTCAGTTTTAACTTTGCTACTTAATCTAATTTCATCATAATGCACAAAGAATTTTAAAACACTATTAAAATAACACTTTAAATCTATCCCAAACCAACGTAAAAAAGAATAGTTTAAAGACAAATCGGTATATCATAAAACTGTCTAAAAAATAAAAAAAATATAACTTATAACTTTCAAACAAATAACTAAAAATAAATAAATTTTTTGTTTATAAGAATAACAAAACAAAAAAAAAACCATAATATTCACAAGAATCCATAATTTTGAACTAAAAAATCTGCTAATATAAAAAATAAATTTCTCACAAAACCATTAGACCATCAAACTGACTATGAGTGGTGTTGTGTACTTATGACATAGGGTTACGTATCTTTATCTCTATATATTATACATTCGAAAGTAAGTATGTTTGTTTGTTTGTTTGTTACGCTTTCACGCTAAAACTAGCGAATGGTTTTTAATGAAACTGTACAGCAATATAGCTCACACCTCAGAATAACCCATTAGATATAATTTATAAAGATATATTAATTTAATTTAAAAAAAAATATATAAATTAATTTAATTTGGCATTACCATAAATTACAGATTTCTGTAAAAGTAGTCATTCCACATCACCATAAATTACAGATTTCTGTTAAAATACTCAATATTAAATATTTCACGGACATCTTTTCTGATATACTCAATGAATAATTACGACTATTATATATTTAAAAAATAGAAAATCATACATATATTTTACTTGTGTAAAACAATCCTTACCATTATTTCGAGTGTTATAGAAAAGGGATAAGCGAGAGCAATCTTTATCAATTTTTACTTTTAAACCTAGCGAAGCGGGTGGGTATCACTCTAGTAATATTTATATTTCTTAGTTTAGTTTTTTTTTTTTGGAATATTTTTGGCAGGTGTATTTAGTTGGTATGATGGTAAATATGTGTTTTTTTTTCTTTTCAAAAAATGATGTTAAGAGGTTGGATTCGTAGGATGTTTTTTTTTTATGAAACATTAATTAAAGGGTCTATTCACATAAAACATTTAGAATTTAATAAATCCTTTGTCGTCGTCAAAGCAGCATAATTATTAAAAATGGGTCACTATATTATATTATTAGGATAATATGGTGCAGGATAGGATCATTTATTTATAATTCATGTACTTTTTTTATATCTACCATATGTTGTTTTTGCTTTGATTTTTTTTTATATCTATAACCGCGACGGAAGAGGTGAAAGTAAAGGTTTTTTTCATAGAATTTGATGTGACTTTCAATTTTTTTTTTTATTATGAAAAGATTTATTCATCAAGGATCATTAAGGATTATTTTTTTGTTTATTTACCGTATGGTTGGGTTAAAATTTTTTATAAAGTGAAAGTTCAACTAATAGAGTAATTTCCGCTTTCAATTTCTTTGGGAATTTCAAAAAGTTTTTAAATTCTGGATGAGAACTCTTATAAACCTACGTAGTATCATTTATTTTATTGAAAGTTAAATACCAATAAATCTATTCATATTTTTAAATACCAGAGTGCAGTTAGAGAAATTTTTCTAAAAATCTAAACTATAATTTATTAGATACAAAAGTATGTATGTCTTTGTGAAATGAAGGGCAATCATTTCATAACTCGTCATCATCTGCAAGCCCTCGATCTTGATTATAACTCGATCTTAGGGCAAGAATAAAAATGATTAGGCATTTTGAGAACTAATTATTCCCAAAACTGCTAAGTTACAGACATGCAATAAGCAGGAACGTTAATATGGTAAAGTGAAATTTTCTTTTTTTGGCATTTTTTTTACTTTCATAATTTTTTTGATATTATGAAGACATTTACTCAGATATTGACGGGTCATTAGAACTCTTATGTTTTGTTTATTTCCCGTATTTTCATCGTGTTGGTTAAATCGTATTTTGGATGATATTTTAATCGATAAAATTTGTTTGATCAAAAACAGGAATGACTGTTGTTTCATTAAGACTTAAGCTGGTATAACAAAGCACATATTCATGAGTATTTGAGGTACAGCTTTCCCTTCACAGCACTGTTTCTAGAAGTTTACGACGGTTCTATACACATTTATCAATGGCGTGAAATAATTATTTGACCGGCGTAAAACTTATAATTTTTTTAAAACTTCTCTTAAATATTTATTGGTGGAAAAAAATGTATAAAGAAAAGCAGTTTTCCAAATAAGAATGGTTTAAGTTACATTTGAATTCCAATCACTGCGAGTATACCTTTTACTCTATCGATTTGAAATTTGTATATGTTTTCTCATATTCTACCTGAACTGGTTACTTTTATTTTTCGGAAATTCAGTAAATTTTCGCAATATTCATTGTTTACATCCAGGTATGATGGAATACGAAAAAGTACCTAGGTGTGAACAATGACAATTGTGAAAATTAACAGGATTTTCAAAAAACAAAAGTAACCAGGGCAGATTGAATATGAGTACCTATAACATTCACAAATTTCAAATCGATAGGGTAAAGAGTATAATCGTAATGCTTGAAATTCAAATGTTATTTTAACTATTCTTATCTGGAAAACCGCTTTTCTTTACACACATTTTTTTTCCACCAATGAATATTTAACAGAAGTCTTAAAAAAATTATAAAGTTTCTCGCGAATCAAATAATGATTTCACGACATTAAAAAATGTGTATAGAACCGTCTTAAACTTATAGAAAATCTTTAAATGAATATACATGGCAAAATAGAATAAAACTTAATGTGAAAGTAAATAAACGGAATAGTTTGAAAGTAGAAATAGTATGGTGAAGTAAATAAGTATGGTAAAATTCCAAAAACAGAAATCGTTGATAAATAAATAATTTTTATCAATCACAGAATCAAAAATGAATTCAAACAAAAGGATAATCTAACAGCTTCGAGATAAGAGTTTACTTGGAAATTAAAATAACTTAACAGAAAAAAAAACAAAAACATGATATTTATGATACAAAGGATTATTTCAAAGAAATTTAAAAAAAAAAAGAACAGTTTTATAGTTTTATATAATTTTTGATATTCAGAATAAAAATATCGTTAATATAAAAATAAAAAATAAAAAAATTTTTTTCGTTATAAAACGGATCGTTCGTCATCAAAGTTGCCGACCAGTGTTGACCATACATGGTCTAATTTATGGATGATGGTCAGAAAGGCGTTGTTACTATACGTATTGATGAATAAAATAATCACCATCAGCAACAACACCGCATTGTATAATATTCTTCAACTACTTGAATAAGAGGTATTGTTTTGAATGGCACACTGTTTGTTAGAGTGGTCATCTAATTATTATTTTACAATCAAAGTATTATTTTTATGTATTCAAGCTTTATTTTCCAACGTTCAAATATTGTTACTGGTATACAGCATGGAAAAAATTATTATATTGTTTGTAATGAACCCTTTTTATTTAACCTCCGAACTAAAAAAAGTGGTGTTATAAGTTTGACCACTATGTATGTGTGTCTGTCTCGTGATTCGTAGCGCCTACACGAATAAACCGATTTAAAATTTTTTGGTCTCATTTGAAAGATAATTTAACGGAGAGTATTAGAGCTAAGTGCAATCTTAGAGTTCCGTTCTCGAAAAAACAAAAAAATTAGCGATAATCTTCAAAACTGATGCAGTCTGGAAAAGGTATGACATATTATTTTAACATATAAATAATTAATATGGAAATGAATGGTCAAATAAACCTGGCTCAATTCATTTTGATAAGTGAAATGGTAAAATAATTAGGTAATTCAAAACAATAATTGAAAAGAACAAAGTCAACTCAAATATTTCAATTTCAACTAAAATATTTCCAAAAATTTGTCCCAAAAAATGATAGTTCTCTAAGTATCCTTTTCATCTCATCTGATGTCCTTTACCATCACTTGGATATTGATTTAAGAAGGAGTGTTATAAGTTTAAAGTGTTTTCTGTGCGTCTGTGGGTTTCTCGGTGGCATCGTAGCTCTTAAACGGTCGAACCGACTTGATTGAGAACATTTTATAGATAAGTTTCCAAAAATCGGTTTACAAGGGATAAATCACATTTGTCGAAAATTCTTCTGAAATTTTATTTGGGTAATGACTTATTTTTGGTATCGGATCCAGATAAAAATTTAAAAAGTGGCATAATTTAATAGAATAAGGCCACTAGACATTAAATAACTCAAAATAGAAATTCTACATAGAAAAATAAAACAAGAAATTTACAAGATAGTTGAGTTTGAAACATAAATCATTTGAAAACCGGGAGATGGATGACCAAGTGATACAGAGTAAACATCAGTGCATATTTTTGCATAACAAATATTTTACCATTCTCCAATTGTTGAACAACGATACAATTTATATTATAATCATGTGAGAAGTGAAAAATAAATGTGTGGCTATAAGCTAGTTTGACTTTGTTTGTAAGAGACTCTTGGTGATTAAGTTACGCATTTTACGATTCCTATTGTTTCCCTTCTCTGTATTTTATTATTTATTTTTTTTTGAAAAAAATTTTTTTTTTATGTTTACTGCATCTCGTTGTTTGGGTCGTTTTTTTTGTTCTTATTCTAAAATATAATACAAGTTAATTTTGTTATTGTCAGTTTGTTGAAACTAACCAACAAACGATAGATTGTTCTGCTTCTAGAGAGCTGTTGCTTCTCGAGTTTGAATGATGAGAGATCCGAATGACCTGTTGTGTTATTTGTGGCATGTCTATCACTTTCAGTCAATTGTCAGTGGTTTTTGTATTCATTATAATATGTATAACAAAAAAATTGAATGTGGGTGCCGCTTATAACTTCCTTGTACGCTTATATACTGGTGATAATTGTTTAGAAAAGTCATAAGAATATTTTTATTACAACTTGAAAAGCGTAAACTATTACGCTCTATCTAAAATCTACGTTAGAAGATGCATATACTTTTGAGTTATTCAGAATATCAAAAATTCTACGATTTATGACAGTCACAACTTCAAAATTTCTTCTGCTATAAGATTTTAGGTTTTATGACTAATAACATATGTATTGTAAGCTTAATTCGGGACTTTTCTTCTTAAGTGTTAGAGCGTAGATCTATGAAAAGTTTGTCGATTTATTTCTAGAAAGCGCTAAAGAGCTAAAGGAAACTTGTGCTAAAGTTCACTAAATATAATGCAATTCTAAATTTAATATTTATGTTATTTATTAATGCCAAATTATGAAAATTTGATTACGGTCAAATTTGCTCATCTTGCAAAATATTTTATTAGATCTTGGCATCCTGATTAAAAGTCTCAATGTGTACAACAATCCAAATGCAATGGTTTTTGAGTTATGTGCGTTGGGTCATACACGTTCATTCATCCTTAAACATTTCAGGTTTGTGAAGAATCAGTCCGACAGCCAACATGGATTCATAGAAAATGAATTGTTTAATGCTCAATATTGATTTTTCCTTTGATAAATCGATATAGACCTTTCTCACGATTATAATAGTTTCTTCACTTAGTACAAGGTAGTGAAAAGTGTACGACGCATAAAACAAAAAAATATAGTTGCTATTTGAATGTATTATTTTTACATTAATGGAAGGTGTTGATTAATAATCTTCGTTTTCAATGCATTATAATTAAACAATCGATTTCTTCCCTAAATTGAATTGATTATTCTTATTATTACTTCAAACTCTTTTCAGAGAATTACCTCAAGTGTTTGTTATTTTTATTTCTTGATACAGAGGTAGGCACATAAAAGAACTAGCCAGATGCATATAGAAAATGAAACAAAATTTTTTAACCATTTTTTTCGATTTTTTCATAGGAGTACCCCTTAAGAAAATTGCAAAAAATCGAAAAATTTATTTTGTTTCCGATTTCGATAAAATTCATTATATAAGGTAATTTTGACCCAAAAACTTAAAAAATCGGGTTTATTAATTGATTGGGTGCATGGCTTTTGAGATACAATCCAAAATTGGATACAAAAGGCAATTTTCTCAAAAACTATGAATCCAGTCGATATGTAAACCCGATTTTTGTATTTTTTGGGTCAAAATTACCTTATACATAGTTTTATCGAAATCGGAAACAAAAATTTTTTCTCGATTTTTTTTTTCTTATTTATAAGCGTTACAAACTTTGGGCTAAACTTAGTATACTTTGATATATTTCATATATATGTATATGGTATAAAATTTATACCATATATATGGTATAGATTTAATTTGCTTAAATTTTCCCTACATAAAATTGCTTAAAATTACTATACACACCCATCGTTATTTTTAACATCTATCAGAATATTAAAATTATTATAATGGATTCACAAGCGTCCGTCTTGGACACAACAAAAAGTATATTTTGCAAAGCTATACACAATATTGACAAAAGTGTCAGATATGAATCAAAAATAAAACATCTATTGTTTATATTTTTATATTTATTATCAATGCATTTATTTATTAATTTTGACAATATAAAGTTGACAACTAGAGACTTCTTATACTTGTGAAGAGACATCACAAAAACAAGTCATTCAAAATGATTTGATGTGATGTGACGATTATGCTGGTTGAATGTTTAGCATTTTAATTATTAGCTGACGTTTTAGGATATAATATAAACAGTGAGAGCCAAATATAACGACAGAGGTATTGATAATCGCTGTAAAGTTCGTAAATAGATTCACTGAAAAATATAAATTAATGTATACACCGAGAATGAATGTTACTATATCCAAACAACGTAGAACACCTTGAAAAACAACAACTTTTCCCGTACTTTCAGTGAAAAAGCGAACCTGAAGTTCTTATTGCCAAAGTTAGAGTATAAAATGCTTGGTGTAAATAAGATTAAGAGATAATTTATGTTCCATTTGCCATAGTGTAAGGCGTAAATGAAAGTACAGGATACTTTTATTGAATGTTAATCAGTTACTGTGGTATTCAAATATTTTATGTTCCTCACCATAGTTCAAATTTCAATAGCTCAATATTTTGCTTTCATTTAATTCTGCACCTTACACTATATCAAAAATAGCTTACCTTACAGAGTTAATAAAGTTTGTACTATTGTATAATTGTCACGAAAAATTTTTTTAAGATTTTGCACATTTGCAAGTACGCCTAGCACCTGAGAGCTATTAGTTGCCTTTACTGAGTTTAATGCTGCGTTTAATAGAAGAAAAGAAATTAAAAATAGAAAAATATAATTTAAAATTTTGTTTATTATTTGAGATAGAACAACCATTTCATCTTTCTTGTGGATTTGCAATTTTGTATGTTGTATGAGACAATAAAAATAACCTTCCCTGCAGTTTTATAATAAATACATATTAATGGATATTTATTACAAATATATTTGTTAAATTATATAATATAATTGAATTGAAATAAAGAACGGATGTGCATATGATAAATAAAATAAAATTCAAGAAACACAATAGCTAAAATGAAGAAGCTTATATTACATAATGCATACATATTATAAGTGTATAGAAGGCATATTACATATTCCATTAGCAGTTACTCGTCGGCTTCTTCGACAAATTCCAACTTTTTTATAAACTATCAATCGAGAGGGATAGAATAAATAAACTCCATTCTCTGCTTCAGTATGTAATACAAATTAACTTTGAAACCCTATCCCTTGGACGTAACCTTTCTCCTCCTTGCGTTTTTGCTACCTACTTACTTTGTCTTCTCACAACCAAAGGGATCTTCGAACTTTTTAGGCGTCCCAAATAAACAAATTTTTTCGTAAAAACAATAATGAATATGTATGAACTAGCGGCCCGACGGACGTTGTCCCGTAAAAACGTAACTCCAATTCATGAATACCTATACTACGTTTAGCCTGTCCGCTAAACCCATCCCGCTAAACCCCAATTTAACTCCTATTTATTGGAGTGGCCTGACCTTCGACCTTTGGCCTGACCTTTGATAGTAGAGCTCGCTGCGCTCGCATATGGCTCTAATAAATGCCTATTGACAATACCTGAATACTATTAAAAATACATAGTACACATAGTATACATAATGTGATATGATTTATATGCGCTCCCACCATTTA
Organism: Chrysoperla carnea; assembly: GCF_905475395.1. Lineage (NCBI taxonomy): Eukaryota > Metazoa > Arthropoda > Insecta > Neuroptera > Chrysopidae > Chrysoperla > Chrysoperla carnea. The sequence continues at coordinate 20,539,712 of NC_058339.1, forward strand.
ATGAAATTTCATTTTTTTGGTACGGAGCCCTCAAAAACAGTTGTACTGGACCAAATTGTAAATCTAAACCATCCTCGAATCCCCTTGAACTCACACAAAAAATTTCATCAAAATCGGTCCAGCCATCTAGGAGGAGTTCAGTCACATACACACGAACACAAGAAATATATATATTAAGATAATTACAACAAGTGAAATTTACAAAATTTAAAAAACCTCTGACAAATGCGATTCCGATTTTTGGAAACTTACAGACGCACAGATAAACTCTTTAAACTTATAACACTCCTTAAATCAATATCAAAGTGATGGTCCAAGATATTAGATGAGATGAAAATGATACTTAGAGAGCTATCATTTTTTGGGGCAAATTTTTGGAAATATTTTAATTGAAATTGAAATATTTGAGTTGATTTTGCTCTTTTGAATTATTGTTTTGAATTACCTAATTATTTTAGCCATTCACTTTTTGAAATGATTTGAGCCAGGTTTATTTGACCATTCATTTCCATAGTAATTATTTATATGTTAAAATTCTATGTCATGCCTTTTCCAAACTGAATAAATTTGGATTTCGGGTACCTTATCTTGTAAAATATCGATCATATAAACGAAGCCATTGGATATTCCATATCAGTATAAGCCAACAAATGAACAAACAGGCAGATAGAGAAAATGTAAGGAAGCTATTACATAATTTATTTATTCAATTTATACAAAACATAAGTTTGTTTAATGAATGTAGTAGTTATCGATAAACAAAGTAATAATACATGTAATATTTAAATGTTTATAATATGTGATAAGATTTATGAATGATGAAATGTTTAAACTTTATTTTATAATAATTTACTTTTTATAACTTGTGCATATGTCATGCAAAATGTGCAAAATGTTCTAGAATAATCATATTTGGATTAAAGAGCAAGATAGTTCAACTTCATCAATTACTTTTTCTCTTTTCTGTTACCAAATTTCTTGATTCATAGATTATAACACAAACATAAATTCTAGATTGCAATAATGTGTGAGCAGGCGTGGATTTTGATCACTGAATTCAATATTAAAAGGCGTTTGTCTTTAAAGTTGTGTATAAAAGTTTTGTGGTAAGCACTTTGATATTCTAAAAATTGCTAGAATAAATTCTAAATAGCACCTCGTTCATTTTGGCTTGTACTAGCCAAGAAAAACTCATGTCCTTTTTTCTAAAAAAGTTCCGGTCAGGGGCGTAGTGTAGCTACCGTTGAATACCGTTGCATGGCTAATGGCTTTAACGCAATGTATATTTTTCAAAAAATATATAAAAACTCAAACCAGAATATTAATGCATCCCTATCTGATAATGATTGGTTAGAAGAAAATACCATCGATACTTTATTGAAAAATGTAATCAATAGTAAAATTACATTCTGGAAGATGTATTGTATCGTATAATTAATGTTATAATTGCTTAAGCATCATTTAATCTACCTTTAAGAGACCATGATTCTGATTCTGAAAATTTTATCTCAATTTTACGTTTACTATCTATGACCCTATTTTAAAAGAACTCATTTTAAAATCGAAAGGGGCCCAATCCTTCATTTGGGCCCCCAATTAATTTTAATACAAGCTTCCTCCAAGGCGACCTACGCCACGGGCTCCGGTACTACAAAGATTATACCTACACAAAAATTAATATAAAACAAAATATTAAACAGCAGCAAAAAAAAAACAAAACATGAGAGTAACAAAATAATAATAAAAAATGGAAAACAATGCATTATAATGTTTTAATTGTATAACCATAAAAAATGTTGATAATAAAATAAATTTAATGATATTTATTTGAATGCAATGCATGTCGATATATAATTATTGTTCAACACAATTTCCGATTAAATAACAATAGAAAAAAATCTGGTGTGAACGCCACGTAACCTCTATATACAGTATACAAACGGCTAATGTATAAGGAACAAAAACATGTAAGAGAAGTGAAGCTCCTCTTTCCGCTGTACTTACCTAAAAGCTCTTTATTTATGAAATATGAACGATTCTGGTCTTTTCGTTTGGTTTCATTAAGTTCTGAAAACTAGAATCATTCAATCAATGCTAAAAACGATATTTTTAGATTATGAGAATCAGAAAACGTAAGGATTCGTTAAAACTCGCCATCGAATTTTGGGATGGAAAACTTCATTTCGCAACGGCAGAACATAGAGGTAAAAATCGGTATGGAGAAAATAATAAATAAATAGTAGTAAAATATGGTTGACTCATCACACATAAAACTTAATTATGTTTCAGTGATTTTGTTATTATTGGCTATGCTAGAAAAGCGGTAATGCTTCAAATCATTTAAACAATTGAAATGTGAATAATTTGATTTCAGTAATGCATGATTGTTGAACACATCTACAAAGGTTCAACACATAAAGTACTTTAACTTTCAGATTGTACAACTTACGCTATTTAAGGATGTACGAACACCAAGTCAATTTTAAATAAAAAGCATGATTATTTTTATATGAAGTTGAACTTAGTCTAAATCAATTCTAAACATTTTTTGGGGGGAGAGGGGTGAACTACAAAAATATATGATATATTGTGTGCAAGTGATGTTTATAAATTTAATAATATAGATATCGCTCTTCAATTATGAATACTCTAACTATAGTCGTCTCTGTTCATTAAATGATGGATCTTCGATGAACTCAATACTTTTGTGGTATTATATGTTTATAGTATTATTATAAACTACAAGATTGTCTAAATATAAAAGATAGTTTTTTATCACATTCTCGAAATTCGTTTATAAAGAAATATCTAATTGAGAAGGATAACCAATACGATTCATAACTTTTTCAACCAACTATGAACGATAAAATAATAATAAAAAGCCCGATGTAATAGGAATTTTTTTGATTTTTGGAAACTTTGTTAATCAAAAAGTGTATTTATAAAATTTTATTGAAATCTCGAGTATTATTCAATTCTTGCATATCTCCTTAAATATGTATCTGTTTCGATATTTGTATACCGTATAATTGTAGCCTATGCTGTACATTATAGAAAGTAGCAGGGATAGTGACCAAATGTATTATATTTGCTACCAAGTCCAATACACATGTAACGTTTGTCAAAATTTAACTGTGGTGATAGACAGTCGTAAAAAGTAATTAGTTTTTCAATGTAACACTAAAAATATAAAAAAAGTCAACTCTTTCTGACCAGTGTTTCTTTTCATATGCTATCTTCACCGGTACAAGTCTTTTTGTTTGCACATACGGTATCCTAACCATTATCTATATCTAAGTTGACCAATACTAATGATTAATAATTTTGTATGGACATAACATACATGACATCGGACAAAATTGTATTTAAGGGCGAATAAAACATCATTAATAATACATAATGTATACAATAATATATTATTTAAAAACAGGATGTCGGAAGGAAGTCAGTTTTTGTTAATATTTCATAGTTTTGAATAGATACACACACACGAGTATTGTGTCAACAATAGTGATAATTTGTTATTATAATTTATGATGATTTTTAACCCATTTGATATTTTAAGGTATAATGAATGATTTAAACGTATAGAACTAATAATAATCGGAAAGATCACTTCCGTTTTAAATGTGATTTTAAATAATGAGTTTAACTTCAACAATTAACAAAATGTAACTTATTTGGAAAATTATTTTGCCATGTGGTAACTAGTAGCTAAAAATGCAACTATTGTAACAGACTTAAACTGATGGGGTTAGCCACATTTATATATCTGTTGTAATTGTAAGATATTTAGATATTTAAAATTTAGGAAAAATCATAACTCGATTTGTGATTTTGTTTTATCTAACATGATAAAACAATATTAATAGTTTATTTTTGAACCATAACATTAACTGTTGCCGGGGCTTTATCAGACTTTACAAATGTTAGTTTGGCTTATGCAACCTAACATTAAATATACGTAAAAAATGAATGATAATTATTATTTTATTTAAATTTTTCACTAATTATCAAAAAATAAATAGACAAAAATAATGATATACTACTTTTGACGTAAGCAGTCCCGCCTATTATCAACATTAGTATAATTAAATTTCATCAGGATAACAAAAACTAATTTTTTAAATCTAAAAAACTGGAAATACTTTTTTGATTTTTGTTTTGATAGAACAAGGTTCAATTTTAATTCTAACTGGCAGGAAAAGCTATGAACATTGGAGGATGGTGCTATACTATGGCATTATTTTGATAAAAATTTTAAAAACAAAAAAATTATTAGAATTATTTTATTATTTTCAAAGTCGTATTTAATACGTAAAATGTAACCTTGCTCTTGGATTGTAAGGTCACTAAATTATGATTATGCAAGCGAATATAAATAGATTTTATTATTAACATACAAAAAATTATCACAAAAAGCGTAAGTCACACCATATAAAATATTAATTATTAATACGATCTTATTATGTTGTTAGTAACACAAAAAATGTGTTATTATTTTTGTGACGTTTTTAAAACACACCACCTTAAGTATTAGTAAATATTTTTTAGAATCAAACGAGATAAGATTTTTTATTTAATTCAAAAATTGGGCTAAGCTAGGATACATTTCGACTATGAAACACTGGCATACTAACAACCAGATAATAGAAAAATAACAGGAATGAAAGAGAGATAGCTGCTTTCGTTTTATAGACTTCCAAAAAGTCACATGTTCTAAGAAGCTTCTGTGCACATTGCATAGTTTTAGAAAGGTGTTTTGGAGATTTGATCCTTAACAAAAAAGAGAGTTTGTATGGCCGTTTTTATATTAATAAAATATGATTAAAGCATAGGAAATTGAGAATATGTAAAGGAAGTCAAGCAGAAATTTGACAAGTATATAAGTTGCGCTTTATATAAATCGGGATCGACTCTAACGATTTTGATGAAAATTCGTCTACTGATACAATTTAACATAAGAGTAAAGGCAAAATTGAGGAAGCTAGCCATATTCGTGTCTTTTACCTTTAAAGTGACTGTACATTTAATTGATTAAGTTTTTGAATTTCTTCAAATGATAGAGAAATTAAAGTATGGATTTCTCTCTACGTTTTCAAGCAAAACATATTTTTTAGAAACTCATTACTCTCCTAAATGATACTGGGGTATTTTGCATAAGGAACTGATTAATATCTAAAATCAAAATTTTGTTGATAATAAATAAAGTAATTGCGTTATCAAAAAAATCAAATTTTTTATATTTATATAACTTTAAAAGAATACAAAAAATTTAATTTGCTCTATCACATTCAAATTTTATCCACTTTTGTTAAACCAAGTATGTAATTCTACTATAATTAGGTCATACTTTTCAAATTTGTGATCAAAATTAACACAGCTTTAATAGGTTTCAAGAATGTGGAGTCTTGGTCTCGGAATTAGGTACAAAAGTGATAGTTACCGAAAAAATAACATCACAGCTGAAAAGCTCGACCCAAAAATAGCGGGTTTCAAAAAAAATTCCAATAAGATCCGATCAAATTTGCCTGTGTCAGAAAAAAAAATAGAATTTTTTAACTTTATGACGTCATCAGAATCCAATAAATTTAATTTTGCTTTATCACATCCAAATTTTATCCAATTTGATAAACTAAGTATGTAATCCTACTAAATTTGGGTCATAGTGGGTAAAAATCAATGAGACGGAGGTCCTAGGGCTTGACCAGTAAAATTTTTAACCTACAATTATATTCATAATTATTATTAATAAGATCTTAATATATTGTTTGTTACACTAAATAATGTTTAATTAGTTTTATGACGTTTAAAAAACACACCACCTTATGTAAATATTTTTTGGCATCATGGTGGTCTTAGTGCAAATAATAATTATTATTTCAGAAAAAAATATATAAAAATAATATTATGCATATTTATTTTAGAAAACAATAAACTATTGTCTATTCCACTCTATTGAATTTACTATATTATTGCTTTACAACAAGTGTGACAACAATGGCTTAATGGTAACATAAATATTTATATTAAGTATTATTTGCAATGATGCAGATTACTTCTTTATTAACACACGTACCTATATATCATACAAAACTATAAGGGATCTATTAAGCTATCACCGTTAAATACAAGAAGAAAATAACAGCAGTACATAGTCGGTATGGTACTGAAGTCGTGTGAGTGCGACATCTGTAGTCCACACGATCTAACTTCCCAGAGACTTTTCAGATTCTGTTTATTCAGTTTTATCCAATTTTTTTTATTACCATGAAAAAACGGCTCGATTAATTCTGCTGAAAACTCTTTCAGTTCTTAAATAAGCGATTACGTGTCGAATAAGCCCATTCAAGAGTTAATGACTTATCGTACACATACGTACACCTTCTTAACCGATTTTAAAAATTCTTTCACCCATAGAATGCTACATTATCACCAATTAGTATCGGTTGTATTTTATTTTCAAAAAAGTAACTGCACACACACACACAGACATCGCATTGAAAAGGTTTGATTCGGTTATTGTAGCCTTGAAATCGCGGAAATATGCAAAACTTTAGATTTTCAAAAGATAATAATGCCTATACATAAATCGAATTATCTTAATAACAAATTTCCGAGAATAATATATTATTTCTATAAAGATGCATTTCCATAACTAAAAACAAAACGCTTTTTAGAAGAAGAACTAACAACAATATTTTGAGCTAGTAACGTAAAACTGTTTCTAGGTAGATTTTGCCGTACTAGCTTTATTGATCTTGTAAGATGTACGATATGACTTTACCCGAAAGCAAAATAAAGCAATAATATGGTCTTTTAAGGTGCTACAGCCCAAATTTTTTTTTATAACACTTCACATAAGGATTATAATGGTGGTGTTGAAACAACGGTTTAAAATATTTAAGGATAGTTAACAAAAAATCATCCAGAAGGCTTAAAAAAAAAGTCAAATATTTATTTTTCGAAGGATTGTATGCTTTGAATGTGATGTTTATTTTTCCTATATAAATTTTTATAAATATGTTAAAAATTTGTTATATGTTTACTTCTTTATTTATTTTGAATATCAAGGTTCAGTTTTTTTTTGCATTTTATGAGCAGGAAAGGGATAATATATTTTTTTTTTTGGAAAAAGCCAGATGTTTTTTTTTGTTTACACATAATATAGACATACACATGTGATTTTTGGAAATGCAATAAAATTAAAGAACTATTTTTTTTTTAAATCCTAGAAAATTAGAAAATATACAGACATATTTACTAATAATTAGATTGGACCTAATTTAATATTGTGGTTATTTCCTCGAAAACAAAAAGGTTAATACTGCAACAATACCTTTGTATAAGTTTAAATTGTACTCTATAAAAGACTCAATTTGAGATGACCAATTAACTTTAGAGTTATATAGAGTGTCAAATGATTTTAAGGATGCCAACATTTGAGGTAATTGCTTAGGTCCATGCATTGTAAATTCGTTAAAAAGGAAAAATGTAAAGTTGACAATGTTTATTTTGCTAATAAAAAGCCACCAAAAATTTATTTCGGAAAAATACACACGCTTTCTTGCCAAAAACTTAAATTAAATTTTAAACCTTTTTTAAACTGCCAAAAACGCGTTCATGCAATTTGATGACGTAATATCCCTATACGAAATAACACAAATAAGTTTGAAGGATATTATTCATAGACATCTGATTATAATAAATATAAATACTTATTATCTATGTATATATTATACCCAGCTGTCTACACTGAACTAACTGATGGTCGAAGACTCTTAACGCTATGACATCACAGCAAGGCTTACCCGCGTTTTAGGTCACGTGATATACAGTTTAAAAATTACGATTTTTAATTTTAATATTTTAAAAGAAAAATGTACTTTTATGACTCGAAATCAGAATGTTGAAGTATATTTTTACATAAATTTTGACTTTTTTCAAATTTCATGATTTATTTTTGACTAACGATAATACCCTTTTACCTCAGATGTTGGCACGCTTCTCACTGTACGGAAAGATAGACGATGCTTAGTCTATGTAAAACTAAAAAGTCAATGGGGATGACCAATCTCTTAGCACTTCAACTAATTATTAGAAAAGCTACAAAATAAATATTATTATAATTAATTGAAAACTTAAAATATAATGTAACTAGTATGTAAAACATAATTAACATAATACAGAATTTTTACAATAACATATAAGTATAATAATATGTATTTGTTTGTAGGTACGTTCTGCTACTACGTGTCTACACGTGTTAAAATGAAAATAATAAGTGTTTATAATTGTAAATATGTATTACATATATGTAACATGAATTTAAATATGAACTTTATGGGATGTTATAAAATGTTAAAATAAAATAATTTTAACTTGGTCTTTGGTTGTTTGCTTGTGGTTTGTATAAAATACATAGTACAAATTATTATAGTATTTGTATCGTATGCTGTGCTGTGTGAGCTGTTGTTGTTATGAGAAAAATATTGTGTAAAATGTATATACTTTAGTTTTTATTATAACTGACTTTATGATAATATTAATCTTTGTTTACTATAAGTAGAGAATTTAATATACAGTGCAACCTTAATATAACGAACCTCAATATAACGAATTCCTCGATTTAACAAATTTTTCGCAAACCCCTTGAATTGTCCATAAGAGTCAATATAAAATATACCTCTACATTACGAATATTTTTTGCGAACAGCCTCTTTATAACGAATTTTCAACTACATAAAAAATTTAAACACCTCTAAATAACGAAATTCGTCAATTCAAAACCTTTATATAACGTATAAAGTCCCACCAATATATGACAGTTAGTATACTCCATAGTATGTAATTCATGTCGCGAGAGGTTCCGACACTTTTTACCTCTTTATAACGAATTTTAGACCAACTTAACCTCAATATAACAAACCTCAGTTTAACGAATTACTTGATATAACGAATATTTACTGGTTTTCTTCAGATTCGTTATATCGAGGTTGCACTGTATATCTTAATCCCAATTAAACGAAGAAACGAAGCAATAAAAATGATCCAAGTTCGGAAAATTTGAGCAGTAAGTTGGATTTGAATGCGGTTAACGACATTCGACATAATTTGATTTATAGAAAATTAAAACTATGCAATTAGCATGATTAATATGCATTTTATAATTGCATTTTAAATTGTCCGTAAATATTAAATTCACTATTCGGTTAATAGTAATGAAAATGATTACAAAGTTGTTACACGGGGATTTATGGGGTCGCTGAACACGAATATTGCGACAGAATTGGTCTTAGAAGTACCTGCTGTCAAGGGAAAACGGTTTTCCGTCGTTTCTTGGAGTTTTCGGGAAATTCGTTATATAATCGGTCCAAACTCGATACTCGGGAGTTTAAGGGGTCGCTAAGCACGAATATCGTTACAGAATTGCTCTCAAAGGCACCTGGTGCCAATGGTAAACGCTTTCCCGTCGTCTTATGGAGTATTCGGGAAATTCATTTTATAATCGGTCTAAACTCGTTATTCGGGGGTTTTTGGGGTCGCTGAACACGAACAACGCGACAGAATCGGTCTCAGAAATATCTGGGTTATATTATTACGTTATTTTTATCAAAACGTTGACATGCTTCTTAATTATGAATTTCCATATAATAAGAAAGGTGCAAATTCAGACAATACATCGATTAGTATGTTTAAAAAACTTAAAATTTACTTTTGTTTTGATGTTTGAACAGTTAATTTTGACAAAAATTTAAAAAAACATGTTTAAAGAGTAATATTTCTCTTTGAAACTCCTTACGTTGAAACAGTTTTTCGGGTATGGAACTTGCACTTGAAACATACCTAAGAACACTCACCGTTAAATTATCTTTCTAACGAAACCAAAAAAATTAAAATCGGTTCATCCGTTTAGGCGCTACGATGCCACAGACAGACAGACACACACACAGAGCGTCAAACTTATAACACCTCTTTTTTTTTAGTTCGGGGGTTAAAAACCACAACCATAATATGCCACAGCGAAACGTAGCAGGGTAAAGCTAGTATTTTATTAATGATTTTTTGTTACTTATTCAAGTTTTAGCAAATTAACTTTAATTTTCAGCTAACCAAGTAAGTAAAGTAGTAAAATTAATTTATATTCAAATACAACCTGTGCATATTTATATAACATAAGTTGTGTGAGAGTAACTCAGTTTCTTCTATACTTGAAAACAAATTCCTGTGTTGTTTTTTTTTTTTTTAATTTTTTTTTCTTCTATATTATATACTCTCTCTTTTGCATTTAAGATTAAAATGTAATTACAAATGTAAGAAAAAATAATTTATATACGTAATCGCTACTTATTACAACCACATAATATGTGGTACATTACTCAGCTATAACAGTTTGCACAAATGTTAATTTTTATTAACACCTAAAGCTTATCTCAGATATTTTATTTAAAAATATAGTTATACAAATTGAAATGCATTAGACTAATCTATAGAATTATTTGTAGAATTCTCACATGTAAATAAATTGCCAAGTTGTCATAGGGATAGTAATTACTTCTCTATTAATACCAGAAGGTTGAAATTTGAAGGGAATATTCTTTGATTATTTTAAAAATATATGTAAAAAACGGTTAGCCTACTTTGGAGATCGCAAGTATCTGCCAGACAACTATTTAATGGCCATGGCCTTCGATGGCATTTAGACGATTTTGGCACTATGTTCCTTATCGCACGTTATGATTTGTTTGCTGGGAGGTAAAACCAAAAAAAGTGCAACAAATAAACCATAAATCTGACATGTTGGTTACCTGGGAAACATTTTTAATCGATTCAACTTGCCATGAATTTTGAGAAGATGTATAAAAATATTTTTCTTTCAATTTGTATAATTTGTCCAAAATTTTTATTTTTCATTCAAAAAGGACATTTAATGTTATGTCATATTAAAAATCCTGATCATGCCATATTGTGTTGATTATTAGATCAGAAGTAATATACCAAGAGCCCGCTGCAAAATCTTGGGCCTATCGAGTTACCGGATAAAACCTGTTTTTTAGTGAAGTACTCACTATTATATTTTCAAATATTGAACGGCTGCCATCCTGAGTGGTGCACAAGTTTTTTATGGTTTTTTAAATAATCCATTATACGTGCAGTAATCGTACCGAACGAGTTACCGGTTAAATTTTTGCTTAAAATTTACTACTTACCGTGTTAAACAATACCCTCATTTAGTGCCTTCATAAAAATGAATTCATCACCTTGGCAGGACATTTTTTAGTTTTTTTTTTTTAATTGTCAGCAAATGTACCTATCGAGTTACCGCTTCAAACTTACCTCAAATTAAAGTTCAAACATTCCTCTGTTTAAAAAATATTTAGTGCCACGTTTATTTTACATCTAACACTGTGGCATCAAACGTTAAACACATGTACCTGACTATAATCATTCGTGACTCAAAGTATTTAGAGATGGAGTAAAAGTAATACATAATAATAACATTTATAAATAAATTCAAATGAAAACAACATTTTTAACATTTCTTAGAAAATGTTCTGCAACAGAGGTCGATGGGAATTGATTTTGGAAAATTATTAGCCTAGCATCGTCTACGCTATTACAATTAATACCATACAGCTTAGAAGTATATTGTTGTAATATTTCCATATCTTTAAAATTATTAATTTCATCAATGTTGTCTAAGTTTGCAAATACTAACTGTACTTGCGAATTATTCATAAATTCCTTGAAAGGCTTAACTTTACCTTTGTTATAAAAGCTCATTAGCAGCAAATTGCCGAATAATCAGAAAGTAATGGTCAAAGCGTCTGACACAGATATTCTTATAGTTATACTAGGGAATATTCATAAATTAAAAACATTACAAATATATTTAAGTACAATAGGAGCGAAGTCTAACATTATTAATTTCATTAATTGTACCGAATTAGCTAGTAAAGTTGACTATCTTATGTGTCGTGCACTGCCTGGTTTGCATGCATATACAGGCTGTGATTACACAGCGAGCTTTTATAACAAAGGTAAAGTTAAGCCTTTCAAGGAATTTATGAATAATTCGCAAGTACAGTTAGTATTTGCAAACTTAGACAACATTGATGAAATTAATAATTTTAAAGATATGGAAATATTACAACAATATACTTCTAAGCTGTATGGTATTAATTGTAATAGCGTAGACCAGGGCTTCTTAAACTTTTGTAATTCACGACCCCATTTATGATTGCGAGTTTCTTGACGACCCCATACAAATATAAAAGAAAAATAAATTAATATTTTTTGATTTTATTTATTAGGTAACAATATACATATACAAATGAAAATATATAAGTTTAGAATTCGTTTTGAAACATACAAAAATCTAAAATTAAAAATTGCACAAAAAATTATAAAATTGTATTTATTATAGTTTCAAAAATAAAAGAGGATTCTGACCGTCTTAATTCTCTCGAATATATTCAAGTAGTTGCGTGATAAGTATTAAATTAAAGTATAAGTTAAAAATGTAATGAGATGGATGTGCCTGTTTTTTATAGCATAACAAATCAAATCTTGGTGGAATGTTTGAAACTGCTGGATGTAAGACCTCTTCAACATTTTTTATCGCTGAACGATATTGGGATTTAATATGTGTTAAAGCTGTTTCTTCAGCAATAATACCTAGAAATTTTGTTGATAATTATTTCTCGGGATTATTTCGGCTTTTAGAGATTGACAAAAATAAATTTATATTTTTTATTAATTCCAATAACATTTCATAATTCATAGTAAATGTTATTCAAGTTATTATAATACTCTTAATAGAGATGCAGGTACAAACAATCTTTCCGAACTAGAAGATTTTATGATATATTTATCTACGATAATTGTTATTTTATCTTTATAACAATAATTTTACAAGTTAAAAAACATTTTCTGTTAAATTATATTTTTCCTCTCGCGACCCCAGAATTTTGCTACGCGACCCCAAATGGGGTCGCGACCCATAGTTTAAGAAGCCCTGGCGTAGACGATGCTAGGCTAATAATTTTCCAAAATCAATTCCCATCGACCTCTGTTGCAGAACATTTTCTAAGAAATGTTAAAAATGTTGTTTTCATTTGAATTTATTTATAAATGTTATTATTATGTATTACTTTTACTCCATCTCTAAATACTTTGAGTCACGAATGATTATAGTCAGGTACATGTGTTTAACGTTTGATGCCACAGTGTTAGATGTAAAATAAACGTGGCACTAAATATTTTTTAAACAGAGGAATGTTTGAACTTTAATTTGAGGTAAGTTTGAAGCGGTAACTCGATAGGTACATTTGCTGACAATTAAAAAAAAAAACTAAAAAATGTCCTGCCAAGGTGATGAATTCATTTTTATGAAGGCACTAAATGAGGGTATTGTTTAACACGGTAAGTAGTAAATTTTAAGCAAAAATTTAACCGGTAACTCGTTCGGTACGATTACTGCACGTATAATGGATTATTTAAAAAACCATAAAAAATTTGTGCACCACTCAGGATGGCAGCCCTTCAATATTTGAAAATATAATAGTGAGTACTTCACTAAAAAACAGGTTTTATCCGGTAACTCGATAGGCCCAAGATTTTGCAGCGGGCTCTTGGTCCATAAGTCTTCTTTAATCTAATAATACCTGACCGAGCTTTGCTTGGTATTTTTTGAGTTAAAAAGACACAAATTTCATCACTAATAGAAGAATCGTTGAAAATGTCTCCAAACAACTACCAATTTGAATGTCCCGGTAATATACTTTATTTTGTTAAATAAGATAAACTACAATAGATGTCAGGAAGAGTCATATTTTGCAGTTTATTTCAGTTTTTCCTGAAAACACACAGATAAAACGAAATTTTCTAAACATAAAACCTAGCTAGACCAATTTTTCGATCGCACCAAAAATTCCTGCATACTTATTTTTAGATACGAGAGGAACATAGTTCCTACTGGGTGTCTCACCTTTCCCTTTTTTTATTAAAAATAAAGTATAAATATAAAAGTATATCTATATTCCAAATTTAATTTTGGTAATAGCTCGTGAAATGTTACTTTTTTTTATCGAAGGAAATTCCAGCTGCAGACAATAATTGCTTTCAACTTTAAAAGCTGGTCAATATTAAAAATACAGATAAATCTTAAAGTTTGTTTAGTTGGTGATAATCTTAATGGCGGTAGCCATCTGAAATGAAAAAAAAAATTCGAATATATCTAATAAGTTTTGTTGTGTGAACACTTCAAAGTACTCTAAAGTGATATACCTAGAACTAGAAATTCAAACATTCATGTAAAAATAAATGTTTTACCAATATTAACAAATTGTAAATACAGCTTCTGTTATAATAATATGTATTTTCAATGTATGTCGTATACACAGACATTTGCCGCGCTACATTTACAAATTCAATATTTAACATCAGGAACAAAAAAAACACATTTATTTAGAGTTTACAAAAGATAATATGCATTATATGTATAAGTAGTATAGGAAAGGTGAGGTATTATACTTGAAGATGTGGATTCGTTAAATTTTGAAGATGGGATTATCGCCAATTCAATAGTTACCACGACTTGACTTTGTTTTTTTTTTATTTCAATGATGATATTTTGATACTAGCTTGATGCCCGCCCGCTTTGCTGGGCTTAAAAATAAGAGCCATCGCTTTATAGCCTCCAGCTCTCTTGATATCACTTATACCCCTTCCATAACACTCGAAGCTAAAATATACGCACAGTTTTCATTTTTTTAAAGTGTAACATAATCATAAGTCATTGAGTATATCAGAAAAGATTGTATTATTTTAAATTTTTACAGAAATCTATAATTTATGGTTCAAAATGATCATAGATGGAGCATTCTTTAAAAAAATATATCTTTAATATTGTTCTACAGTTTCATTCAAATCCATTCTGTAGTTTTTGCGTGAAAGCGTAACAAACAAACATTTATATATAAAATATATAAGGATAGCAATTGATTCGGATTGGCTAGAATGATTTAAACAACCCTTTAAATTATGTATAGAGGCAAGCATAGCCAGTATATAATCGGGATTTAACATTGTTCGTATAGGTACACCGTTAATAACGCCTGGGAGACCAGACGTTTTCAATATAAAATATGTCCTACGTTTATACTATTCTCCAAGTTTCATTACTGATGCATTTTGTTTAAAAATGTCTTAATTTCGAACTCTTCCACCTTAAGTATTTAAGAAACTCTTAATACATTTTGTATTATTTACTTATTGATAGTAAACTACAAAGTTAAACGCTTGGTAAAGTTACTTTTGCCACAAATATATAGCGGTTCTATTGAAGAAGCAACCAATGTCAGTTAGTTTTAAACTTCCTTATATAACATACATAAAATTATATTTACCATATAATGGTCAATATATAATCAATTGTAGATCTATAATTTTTGTTTTGTTTTTATCTTCTTTTCTTTTACATTGACATTGAATTATTTATATCTTCTTCATCTTGATTTTTGTTTTTTGATTTTTTATTTATATTTATTTACTATAAATACGTAACGTAGATGTATAACTATTTGGAAATGGTAATTCTTCTTATATGCATTTGTGATTGTAAGTGATTTGAATTCAGCTGTCCAATTACCTAAAATTATCATTAGAATATACTGTGGTCCGGGAGTTGCCCGGAAAAAATCTATCAAAATGACTGCATTGAGACTTAGTTCCGATCAAGGATATCGTACTAATTGCAGCATTGCACAAAGGATCAATTTCGTAGCCCCAATCAAGTAGATTATGTAGGATAATTCAAATCATCCGTGACACGACACCTATAATGGTTGTAACCGCGCTTGCCTAATAATGGATTTCGCTTGCTCTATGGATTGAGCATACCATTGATCTCCATGTTCCTATTCTAATTTTTAAGATTACATTTCATTGTGAAACATAGCCAAACGAGTAGTGATGAACCATTGTGTTGTTAATCGCCACTATGGATCAAATTTTGCCCACCTACCTTCATGAAATCAGTGGTTTTTGGGAAAACTCTTCGGGCATATATCTCTCCTCTGCATTTTCACCCAAAATGGGTGAACAAAACTTAGTACCAAGAAATCATACCTCTAAATTTCAATTTAGAGAATTCATACCTCCTACCTGATTGGGGTAATGATAGCAAATCTTTAATATTAAAACAGTGCCTAATTAAAATCTCAACAATGTCATCTCGCACGGATTTTTCCCGTACATCTCCCGTGCCAATACTTTTGGTTTGGTTAGTTAGTTTTTATATAATTTTTTATAATAACAATATAAATAAAAATTAATTGTCATTTTAGAAATCTTATGAACGGTTGAGCACGATTGATTATTTTTACCGATATCGTATAACAGATTCACGGTTTATTTCACCGTTTATTCAATTATTATTTCTATGTCGAATATCAGTTTAATTTGAGAAACCGCAGTTATTTAAATTAATATATTTATTGAATTTAAACCGAAATATAGCATTGTGTGGTTCATTTTTACAACCTCACATGAATTTATCTACAAATTCTTCTCGCCAGGACTAAAAAAGTCTATTCGAAATTTCGTGGCATAATTTGAATGCTACCAGAAAATTTACTCAGTAAGACTTTATTATAATTTTATTTTTTATCAAAATTGCACGTACATTTTTACTGGTTTCAAATCCATGAAAAACAGCTTATACGTTTCTAAAATTGTTAAAAAATAACGAGCAACAAATAAAACAAAATCGTAGCGCAGAAACTGCGTCAGCTAAGAGAATTCCCTCAAAGACAAATTTTTTTTTTTTATTTCGAAAATTCCATCTAGAGAAAAAATTACAAAAGTACTTTTTGCTTAAAACTGATCCAAAAATACTAAGTACTACTTAATATATAAAGTACTTTACGCCAATAATAGAAAAACATATTTCTTCTGTTGCGTCTTCGAAACTTGAATATGAAAATTTATTATAATTTTTAATTTCTTTTACAGGACTGAAAGAACGATTTATTTTCGAAAGAATTTCAAATTAAAATATAACACAGGCACAAAACATTGTAAACGTATATAAATTACCATAAAACACTACTGTTTGAAAGCGAGAAAATATGTAATTTAATTAAAATAAAAAAATAATTGGATAATATTGTTTCTATGAATTCAAAAAAGGTTTTTGTAAAACCAGAACTATGAATCTAACATTGTGTACATTCATAATTCATTCTAACATAAAAATTGAATAACATTCATTTACATTTTTATCAAATAATTCATTTTTGAACTGAGTATAACACACACAACAGAACCCTTTCTTCCGACAAAGATTGAATATAATTTTAACAAATATTTATATTCCCTTGAAGGGTAAGTTAAAGGTTATTAGGCTTCAAGTCAATTTAAATCTTATTGCTTATGGTTTACAAAATAATGGCGGAACAAAATACACTTTGTAAACAGTATCAAATTTAAAATTTATTTAAAGTATTAAATTAACCATCAGAGAGCCTAAAGGGGTATTTCAATTCTTTTATCAGTACTTGTATTGTTTTTCGTAACATACTGTGGATGGACTGCAGTGTGACATGCTTTTGTTAAAATTATATTTGCCATTTCGTATTATGTGGATGATAAAATTTTTTGTTTTTTCAACCACATTAGATTATATTGTATAAGTTGTTTTTGTTGCATTATAAGATCAGATTGCAAAAAGAGATACCGGCAAATTATAATGTCAAAACAATTTCTTAATCACATTTTGCTGAAGGTTTCGCTTGTTCTACACATAACTTGCATTAGTTTCTTTGTACCGCAATATATTTATGTAGGGTGTTGTTTTCAAATTGGCGTATGAGTGGAACTGGACAAATGAAATTTCCAAAAAGTAAAAAACCCGCGACAAATACGATTAATTCCTTGTAAACCGATTTTTGGAACCTTAGCTATAAAATGTTCTCAATCAAGTCAGTTCGACCGTTTAGGGGATACGATGCCACTGAGAAACACATAGACGCACAGATAAACCCTTTAAACTGATAACACTCCTTCTTAAATCAATATCAAAGTGATGGTCAAGGACATCAGATGAGATGAAAAGGATACTTAGAGAGCTATCATTTTTTTGGGTAAAATTTTGGAAATATATTGAAATTGAAATATTTGAGTTGACTTTGTTCTTTTGAATTATTGTTTTGAATTACCTAATTATTTGATCATTTCACTTTTCGAAATGAATGGAACCAGGTTTATTTGACGATTCATTTCCTTAGTAATTACTTATATGTTAAAATTATTTAACGTATTGATTCCTTTGAACCATACAAATAAAACTCTAAGGGCTCTTTTCTATTTATCTACTGATCCCATACATAGAAGGATAATATAATATTGAAAATATCTTTTTAAGATAATTTTTTGCTACATGTAATGTATATTTTTACAACATTTGCACATTTTATTCAGTGATGCAAAAATTATTGATGAATGTAACTTTAGAATTTATATTTTACAATAAAAATTCTATACCTACCATCTATTAAGTAATATAAAATAGGTACAGAACATGTCAATATATTAAATGCCACACGCCTGCCTCTTTCAAAATAAATGAATAATATACAGTAGAACCACGACTACTGCAATATTAGTTAAATCAGAATGCTGTTGAATATTCGAAAATTTTTTTATATAATTAATGGCATAATTTATTCACCACGATCAAAATTTAAGTTTTTTTTTAAATGTAAGTTCACATGTCATAGAAAGGAAGGCAAAATAGCACACTTCAGGAAAAATCAAGTGGCAGTGGCCTAGTGCATGTACTATAAGGTCTGAAAAGGGGAATCATTATGAAAGACGCCCCATTCTACATGTGCAATAGAAATATTTCGTATTTCGTTTTTTCGTTAGATGAGGTCTTCTTGTTCCATCCATGAGAATATCATGGTGAATTGTTTGTTTCTTTAGCTTTACTGCATGATAAGCGAGAGTATCTATGGCGTTTGCCCAAAGGAGAGTAAAACAAACAACTGTATCTACTTATCATAGTTCAAATATTACAGGTTCTACTGTAATAATTTGTTTATATACATGTGTTTAAAAATATATGAAACATGAAACACATGTAGATAAAGGTTACTGATCCAGTAGATGGACATTATCTAAAGTATACTCAGATTTCATTAGATTTCATTAAAATCGTTCCGTTAAAAATTCTAAGTGTACTTCACCACATATAGTATTAGAGTAATAACACTTAGAATACTTTACGAACTCGAACGATTTTAGTTACATAGAGAGAGTAGACGTGAAATTTTATTGACATAGAGTATTTAAAATTAATAATATTGGCTAATGAAGTAGTTCTCGAAATCTCGAAAGCCGAGTGAATTATAGCTTGTATAGCTCTAGCAAATATTGAATAATTTTGTAAAGTCTTGAATTATTAAAACATTGAGAACACAAGATCCGACAATTAACTATGTTCGGTACCTCAATAAGACACATTATTATTCAGGTATACTTAGTTATACCTGAATTAAAAATACGGAACACCAAGAAATCAATAGTAAAATATTGAATTGATTCTTATGTAAACATTAGTGATTGTTATAATAAGTTTTGTCGATTTAACACAAAATATAACAATAATGTTAACAATTTTAACACAATAATAAAACCTAAATATTTAATAACAAAAAAAAAATTGAAAATATGGGTACATTGATATTTTTAAAAGGTATACCGTATGTACTCTCAATTGAATAAAACTACACCGGAATTATTACATATAAAAGCTACATTTACTAATAATTTACAAAATATTTTTCAAAAAAGTAATACAAAAACATTTTTATTGTTAATAATAACTTTTTGAATAAACCGGTAAGTTATTCTCTATGTACGCTAGATTTCATATCCCTTGTCACGATAAGTGTAAAACATCCTCTCTGTGAATATACAAATTTCAGTAGGCAATACATTACAACGCCCATAAATATGACTCGACAGAATTGATGAATAAGTTTAACTTAATGTCCAAGAAATTGATATCCTTGTCTATAAATGTTTAAACTATTTGGTTATACATAAAATTTAGTCTACCCAATTTCATTTAGTCTACCATTTTTAACCCCAGAATGAAAAAAGGGGTGTTTTAAGATTGATCCCTATGTGTGTGTGTGTGTCTGTCTGTCTGTAGCATCGTAGCGCCTAAACGGATGAACCGATCTGAATTCTTTTTTGTTTCTTTTGAAAGGTATTTAATGGAGAGTGTTTTTAGCTATGTTTCAAGTACAAGTTTAGGGTTCCATACCCGAAAAAACCTAAAAAAAGGCAATGATCTTCAAAATCGGTTCGGTTTACTATACGTTTCAAGTACCACCTTGAAACGTATCCGGGGTCTTTTAAAAAGTAAGTATTTCTTGTAAATTAAATTAAACATACTCGTTGAATTATTTTGTTTACCTTGGCAATCATAAGCTGACATGTTAAAGAAACTCTTATTTATTTGTACACATATTACTCATTATAATTATTGTAGAAAATGTTATAAAATGAATTCCATGTAAGGGCAAACCATGTCCTGACTTAACAACTATTAACCTTGTACAAAGATGCAATCACCAAATTTTTTTTTAAAAGACTTTATTTGTAATCAGATTATACGACGCATATTAAAGCGACTAGTTCCGTTTGTCTGGAGGTTAAAGACCATATACGAATCATTTAAAGCTTGAATAATGAAATTGTGTGGGTTTTCGAAAGTTGCTTGATTATGCCATAATTTAAGCATGAAACAAAGAAATACACTTTCACTATTTAAGATTGTTTCCTAAAGTGTTTCAACATGATTCCAGCAATTATTATATATACCTCAATTTTGCGAAGTAATGTGAATAACAGACCATGAATTATGGCGGTATCTCAACTCATAGAATATCTGATACGGCGCCTCAAGTAGTAGATATTGACACTATTTCTTCCTACATTCCACAATCATCAGACACTTTACAATCAACCAAAAAGTGATATGATGAATCCTCTAAGGCGTCTCACTTTACTCATTGAAAATTTACAGAGTACTCTTTACGGTGTTATTTCTTGATTTATTTGCGCAAATTTATATTTAGACAACTTAAAAGGATAGCCGCATAAATAACAGATTAAAGACGAAAGTCGAAGAATAAAAGAATAATAATAAATGGTTAGTTTTGAAATATGTATAGAATATACTACTAATTGTATGTCAAGTGATAGATTATTGATTAATTATATTAAAAAAAGTTATCTTTCATAGAAATTTTGAATGAATGATAATTTGAATAAATTAATTTACAGATGCACAATGTGGGTAGTCAATAGCTAAGTTTCAAAGAAGCAAAAGACATCTATGATGTTATTCCCTCTTAGGCTAAATTCAAATTGTCTGAAATCAACGCGAAAAATTGGATTTAATTTGAAAATTTCAAATGTAAAGTATAATCGAATAGTCAACCCTAGTGGCTCAGTTGGTTAAAACATAAGCAATCCCTTACGCCTTGGGTAACGAGTTCGATTCCGGCCGTCAAAACTAGTTTAATTCATAGTTGTGATGGGCTGATGTACTACATGGTACATGTATGAAGAAGGTGTACTCAACCTATCGAAATAATTAAGGATATGTTAATTCACGGATTTTCATCCGAAATGTTGTATTAAACTATGTTCTAAGAAAATTACTGGACTGAAGCAAACTCGTTTACTTGTATGTTTGTACTTATACCTTACGAGTAAATATTTCTTGATTCAACAATCTCAATATTTATTTCAAGACTAGCCGTGGGGTTGGGTCTGGTGCGACCATTGAGAGCCACACGAATAACTTAACTAAATAAAGTATAGACTTGTATTGTACCTTTCCTATAAAGAATAGATAGAAATACAAATCTTCCGCTATTTGGACTTACCATCGAAAGAACTATTTTATGGTTTACGAACGAAATTCTCTTTACTGATCACTACCCGTAATCCATAACTATTTCACGACGACTGTCGGTATTGTTACCGGACGAAGTTTAGTATATATATATATATATATATATATATATATATATATATATATACAGATGCTGTTGCTTGAAGTCCATTGTCATACATCAACATAGTAAGCTAATCTTAACGATATCTATCGTATCTTATTAACTTTTTATTTGTCGTTCACTGTACACAATATGCTTACGTATAATAAGAAACTAATTTATTTTGATATATTAAAAAATATCCACTTACAAATAATTTCATTATTTTCTAAGAATTTATTACCTCAAAAAAGGAAAGAATAAACAAAGAAATCCTATAGATAGGAGATGTGAAAAAGACGAAAAAAAATCTGAATGAAATAAGTAAGTATAAAATAATAATATTTCACAAAATGTGTTAGCCTTTTACTTGCAGTCTGTCGGACAGCCACTAAAATAAAGTTTCTTTTATAAAACATTAAATTATATGTCAAAAATATACAAATGACCAATATATCAATGACAATGATTATCCTGCATATCAGTTACTGTATATGTGAGAGTGACTCTGTGCTTGTGTTATACTGCCCTATGTGTTTTATGATTCCTGCTATAACAGCGTAGCCCATTCATTCACTATATACCAGTGTTAATATGTTTTGCTAATTTGACTGAAAGAAGGTAGTTGCGTTTGCACCTCGAAAAACGATTTTCGGCGATTATGATGAACTGTCAGTACTTACCTACTGACACTTTCAAAAACATTTCTCATTTTTCGCGGGTGGGTAGAGTTTCTGAGATATCTCAATGTTTGGATCGATTTTAGCCCGTATCTCAAAAATTATTCGACCAGTCAACAAAGGCACCCGATTTTTGTACTTTTTGGGTCAAAATTACCTTATATACTGAGTTTTATCGAAATTGGAGACGAAACTTTTTGCAATTTTTTTAAGGGGTACCCCTTTGAAAAATCGAGAAAAACGTCACAAAGAATCCACCTTTAAAATTTGAAACGTAAGTCTTAAATATTGTTTTATATTCATTTTCTTGGTAAGACCCTTAATCAGAAAGTTATTGATTTGATCCTTAATAACCATTATCCATACACCATCTACTTCATATACATACGTGTGTATAGATTCTTCGCTCTGTTTTTATTTGATTTAAGTTGGAGAATTGTTGGAGACATTGGGGGCGGATTGAGGCGTACGGGGGCTGTAACACATGTGCATGCATCACTAACATATAATAACAAAAAATGACCGGCAATATATATGTATGCCAAGCAAATAATGTCCGTTAAACCCACATCCTTCAGAAGACAAAATAAAAAATAAAAAATTTTTACCACTGTGAAAACCATATAAAAATATTTTTAAAATAAATAAATTTTATATGCTTAATAAAATCTTACATTGATCATTAAAAAGAATATAACGAGTGTCTTTAAATGTATCTATTACTTCCATGTTTGGTTGAATACATTAGAACCAAATCGATATGTTTCGGGGAAGTATACTTAGAAAAAATTATTACTAACACAAATTTTTTTATATCGCAAGGGTAACTTTTAAATTACTAAAATAATAAATTTGGGCTACAAAATTCAAATTATGGCTCCCATTTTGGGTTTTGAGTTAATTTTATGGGGGTACCCTAAAAACCTATTTATGAGCAACAGAGTTTCAAAATTCTGAAGTATTTTCATGTATAGATAGATTCTACATTGTTGATACGAATAATTATCAACATGTCTAAAAGATTTCATTAAAAAGTGACTTAAAACTTCTAGGACTTTTAGGAAGATACTGTTATCGATACATATGTTATCGATATATAAATTCAACTAAAATATAATTATTCGATACAATATTGTGAATCATCTAAAACTATTTGTTAAAATATAAATAATTTGCTTTTTTTTGAAAATGATTTTGCTCTAAGACTTGAGTGTTAGTCTTAAAGTGTTAGATTAACACTTATGTTACATAGTGACATGCGATCTCATTTGCTTGAATTTTTGTTAATTTGAGGTTTAGAGGCCAGAATGATTAATTTTTGGCATTAATTTTAATGATTAAACTTGGAGATACTGACACAATATTTTATACAAGATGATTACAGTGTTGGTAAACGGGGCGGCATAATTGATAGACAGTTAAAAAAACTTTAGTTGTTTCCGAAAAACTATATAGGTAATTATTTTCCTTCTGCTAATTACGCCAATGATTTCCTTAAAAAAATTAGGCAATGCAACCTATTAACGAACATAAGTACGTAAGTACCTAAATAAGTTTTTTTTTAATACCATTTACATAAATAAGTAAAGTTTATTAATTACTAAAAATTAACTTTTGCTCTGTAATAGACGAGATAAAGTGATTTAAAACTGTATCACCGGACAAACCCTAATTTTAGCATGATTCATAACTATGAAGACTCGAACTCATTTAATATCTTTTAACCTGATTAATGTATTTTGTAAAAACAATATATGAAAAACAAAATATTTAGTTTTAGGATTCCGTATAGGGTTCCCAAATGATATCAAAGTCTATTATATAAGTGTAACAGTTAATATTAGCCTACCGAAAAATATTAACGTTTATACCACATTTGTAAGTGAAGTGAACTACCAATAACTTTCCCAGAAGCCAATTAGATTAATTTAAGTTATTTCTCAGTGTAAATTTCGCTTCAATTTATCGTAGAAATTTGCAAAGATGAATCCCCTTGTATATATACAAGATATGAAATTTCAGAAAACAAGTGTCCACCATGATACAGCCATCGCAAGCCTTGAGATTTGCTAATAAATTTTGAAGTTACAATGTTATCGGAAAATATATAGACAAAAAAACTTTTCAAACTTACCTATACCAGTTTTTTTTAGCGGGGATTAAAACACGGTAAATTTACTTTATACCGAAAAATGCAAGTTTCTACCATGCATGAATTAGTAAGAGACAGTATCACAAACAATTTTCACTGGTAATTTCTCACCAAAAGACCCCATGTCTTTATGATAACTTCAGAACCCCATTTAATCTCTTCGACACATTATATAAGGCCGAGCCGCCAATTTATTTTAAAGGCAGTAATTATATATATACTGGACCCTAGACAAACATATTAAAACATTTAAAATTTTGGCTCTCAAATTAATGTTTTTGTTGCTATATTATTTCTCTGTAAGGTTTAATTATCGTTGATGAATTTCGTAAAAATATTATTGCTAATAATTTAGCTTAAGGGTACATAAGTTTCTAAATAATCCCTTAATCGTTCCTATTTAAAGATATTTTGTTATGCGATATATATATACCTGCCACATATAAAATACACCTGGCTAAATTATTCGTTGATTTTCTAACAATTTTGTTGGTTTAAATGTGATATTAAAGTATATACTTTCTGATAGTAAGCGTATCTTTTGTTTGAACATTTTATAAAATTGATTTTATATTTTTATGCATCAAAAACTGCCAATTGGCAACGCACTCCAAATTCAAAACTAATATTTGGTATATCGGAACAAAAGATTCTCAATATCGGTTTTATTTTTTTTCGATTATTTTGGAAAAGTGCCAATCATTAAATACTGTACAAAATCAATAAAAAGGATGTTATTAAAGATTTTTTTTTGTTCATTTAAAATGACTTAATAATAGGTTTATAACAATTTATTTCTATTTTTTAACAAAAATAAAATAAAAATGTATGCGCTTTTTTTGCAAACAATACGATCATAAAAAAAATATAACATCAAATTAAATTTGTTTTGGTTAAAATATAAAAATTGAATTTTTAATGCAAAGTCATTCGATTCAATATTTTACAATGTTGTACCCTGTGTTTAAATAAATGCCAATGGAGAACAGAAAAAAGTGGGCTTTTTGGGGTTCAAAAGATTTTGGTAGGCACTTTTCTATTACTTAAAAAGATAGGAATTTAAAACTGCTTATGCAGTGGCAAACTTGAAATAAATTCTTAACGTAATAAATTAGCCCTCACAAAAAATTATATTAAAACCATAATTGGATAAAGTTCACTACTTAAAGCTTGCTTAGTATATTTTATATTTAGCAAAAACTTTTAGAGAAAATAATATAAAAACTCGGCCACGGAAATACTGGAAACAAACATGGAATATAGAGAAAGATGAATGTCTTGATTTAATAAGTAGGGCCAAAGATGAAAAATTCTTTTTCATGGATTCAGGATTTTTTTTTCTTTACGATTGAAAAATTTAATGAAGTATATACGAAGACTTCTAACTACAACTATTTTTAATCTATGGCGCTACAATTGAAATCAGGATGTGGAACTTTCTCTATATTATTCTATGCTTGATTCCAGTTCTTCCGTAGTCGAGTCAGTTTTTTAAGTTTTACTTTTCAAGCAGTTTCAGAATAAAATAATATATACACAGGGTATAAAAATAATTGAATACAACCAAATACTTCCTTTTAACATATTTTTTAAAAGAGATGGACGAATAAGTATTATCTTTTGTTTTTGCACAATAAATTTTACTTAGTAGGTATTGACAACACTGTGAAATCACTACACTCACAAAATGCATGGATACCATTCTCCAGTGTGTATGAATGTCGATAAAGATCAATAGGTCATATTATGATTCCGATTTTATGACGCATTGTAGATATTTTGTAACGCCTACTCTTCCGGTGTGGTTATTCAAAATTTTTGTATTTCTTAATAACGTCAGTTAAATGTTTTGGTATATTGTATGTTTCATATTTATTGGAACTTAAAATATTTGTCGGACAGGAAATATTCTAACCATATTTTTATAAAAAATGATTGTGATAGATATTTTAACGTGGGAATTTTATAGATTAGTAATAATATAAATGAGTTTATTGTAAAATCTCTGTTAGGGACACCATATCACTTCCTTGTACAAAAAAAATGGGAAGAGACTATTAATACATAGTATACAAAATTTGAGTATATGCAAGATGAGCCATTCTAATCTGTAATTCATCTTAATATCTCGTTTAGTAGTTAACAAATCAAAAAAAAAGAAGAGTTTCATGGGGGATATCAGATTGGGCCTAGTTCTTCGGGTTTTTTTAATAAACCAATTTAGATCATACGAAAGAAAATACGCTTAAAGTTCATCGATAATTGTAGGGAAAAGTCATGTACACAGGCGAATGTCTTTAATTTATGGTTCAAAATGATGATTATAGATGGAAAAGATCTATGACCATCATTTTGAACCATAAATTAAAGAATTCTGTAAAAATTTAAAATAGTAAATATCACATAAAGCATGGCCAACTTTTTTATATACTCAATGAATTATGGATCATTTTACATTTAATAAAATTGAAAACTGTGTATATCAAGAGAGAGTGGAGGCTATAAAGCGGTGGTTTTTACTTTTAAGCCCAGTGAAGCGGGCGAGTATCAATTTAGTAAAAATATAAAACGATTTCAAAACAAATGAAAAAATAGGGTAAGATACAGTACCTAGAGTCAGAAGCCTTCGTAGTCTCAAGCGGCATGTGGAGGTTTCTGGACCTCCTGAGAATTTGTATTGAAATTGGGATATTTATTAGAATGCAGGTAGGCTAAATACTGGTTGTCATTATGGTGTCGTTTTTGAATAAACAAAAAATAAATATTTTTCAAAAAAAGTCTCCAAGTTTGATTATTCTGATTGTGTCTATTTACAAGCTGCCCATTGCATATTGTTTATAAATCATATTCAACGTGGCTCAGCTGTTGTTGGTATAATTGGTATAATATTCCAGTTTTAAAATGGTGCATTATGATATGGTACCCAAATTTTCATCGATAGCTGTTTAATATTTAAAAAATAAAAAAACTAACAGTGTTTAGAAGTAACAGTGCTATAAAGAGACATAATTTTCATTTTGATATTTTAATGCATGAATTTAAATAAACATAAATGTAACTTTTGGTTTAAGGCACTAAATTTTCTCGTAATATACATATAATACTAATAACTTTATTAGAAAAGATATAAAAGCACTGTGACATCTAAGTACTACATATATTCACATAATTGTCAAATAAATTCTATATTTATGTTTTAATTGAATATAATATAATAAATTTCGATTATGTTTAAATTAAAAGTAAACTTACAATATATTAAAACAGCAGGATTATTATATATAATATTCAAAGTAAATGATTTCTTATAGAAAAATTCATGATTTTATGCATGAAAAAGCCTACACAAAAGTATTCTTACAATACACTAACTATTATATCTGAATTATATTATAAAATATAAACAATAAATGAATTTTATATATTAGCAAATAACAATAATTCTATAAGCTACTTACTAAACCCCCACAATACGTATTATATATTTATTTATTATGATATTATTATTATTATTATACAAATATAAATTTGAGACATAATATTAATAAAAAAAAAAGTATTTTAAAAGAGTTTGTTTAAATATTTAGCCACTGCAAAAACAAATTCAATACTTTCGAATTAAAAGATTTTTACAAAAATTTATTACATTTGAAAGTTTAATCATTTTTCTAATGTAGTAATGTAGTAATGCACTCTCAAGTTTTGAGTAAAAAGCATTATGGGGCGATTACTGAAATCTCCACTTGTTGATCATCTTTATTAGACTTTTTTCTCGGAGATATAGTCGTTTGACATTTCGGAAAACTTAGAATTATTTTAAAAGGTGCGACTTTTTAGTGGCAAATGTATTAGGTGTTATAGATATACTGAAATAATTAATATTAATTATTGATTCTTGTTTGTCACATATAATAACATGGTGTCATCTTTTATCCATTCACGCAAACAAAAATAAAAATATACTTGAACTAAGAAAAATATTTGTAGTATAGTTTTTTAAGTAATCTTAAGCTAATATTAAATAAAATATTAGATTAAACCATTCAGTATTTTTGGTTCAAGTTAATATTATTTTATTCGTATTGATTTTTTGTCAGTGTTGTCTTTTTAAAGAGAAATTTACTTTCCACATTTGTCTTTAATAATGCTTGGAGATTTCTTGATGCCAAAAATCATTGTTCTTTGTGAATGTGCGTTGCATTGCATTCAAAAGAATAAACCAGGAAAACAATAAATCAAATTACGCATATTAAATTGGTTAAAATAAGCATATTGTTAAGAAACGAAAGTTTTCATATGTAGCCAGCCATGGTTGAATTTTTGAACCACGGACATTCTTCTTACATAATGAAGAGAAAATCAATAGTATTTGTTTGCCATTTAAAAGATGTATGAAAATAAGTTTTGTTAAGGCCCAGACAAAAGTAATCATAGAAATTTCGCTTCATTATGGCCTCACGGTCTATTAATTTAGGAATAACAACATAGTCCCATATAATAAATGCAACATTTATAAACAAACGATTTAAGACAAAGTTAATATTGTAAATCAATCAATCTTATAGTGGAATTTTGTAATTACAGTGATTCGAATAGCTTTAATTTTTAAGCGATTAACATGATATTTACTTTAAGCCATTCGTGTATAGCACACAGCTATGTGCATATAATGACGCCATGTATGTAGTACGTACGTATATAATACACCTATGGTAAGAACAGATAATGTCCAAAGGTGATTTTAAAATTTATTATGATGGATGTTTGTTAATTATTGATGAGTTAACGTAACATTTTATATTTATAAAAGTTAAACATACTATAATATTAAATACTGTGAAGAACTCTTTTCTCCAAACTTATAATTATAGTAGACACCACAGGTGTTGTGTTGTCCTGCAGCCCTTTTCATGTGTATTTTTTTGTATTTTGATACTCAACATAGATTATCTTTTATCAACATTACTCAAACATTATAATTTAAAAAAAATTGTGTGGAATATTAGATTTGAGATTTGGTTGGAATGTACGACAACTAAAAACAATGATGTTTTAGAACTAACAATCACAAAGATGTATTTATCTACGCCCGTGAAAAAAGAAGTGCTTTTCGCACTCACATTTTATTAAAAATAGTTTATTATCGCCCTAGTGAAGGAATCAATTCATTTCTGCACTAGGGCGGTAATGATTTCAGTTACTTTAGTAGTTTTTTAATTTTCTATTTTTGTCAGTAAGCTATGGCTAATTTTAAATAATAATTATTGTTTATTTTCACATGTAAGAGGCATAGAGTTTTGTACGATAAACGTGTGGTAAGCCAGTCCCATAAGTAGGGCGTGGCAAAAGAGCCACCCACCACCGGCGCAATAGAAATAGAGGAGCAAAACTAAACGTATGTTTTATAGGTAAAACAAAAAGTAAGTAAAGAATCATGTAAAAAGCGCTCAATAATTTCAAAAGTCATAAAGTTAAAAAATTCGATTTTTTTGATAACACATGCAAATTTGATCAGATTTATTGGAATTTTTTTTTTGAAACGTAATAATTTTGGGTAATTTTTTTCAGCTGTGATGTCATTTTTTCGCTAGCTATTACTTATGTGCTTCATTCCGTGACCAGGACTCCACCTTCTTACAACCTATTAAAGCTAGAATAATTTTGATCAAAAATTTGAAAAGTAGGACCCAAATTTAGTAGGATTACATACTTGGTTTATCAAAATTGGATAAAATTTCGATGTGATAGAGCAAAATTAAATTTTTTAAATTCTGATGACGTCATAAAGTTAAAAAAATTAAATTTTTTGATAACACAAGCAAATTTGATCCGATCTTGTTAGAATTTTTTTTGAAATCCACTTCAATAATTAGAAAAACTGAGATTCAGGATTCAAGGTGCTAGATCATCTAAAACAATGCCTAGAAAATATTGCATCTACAGGCAGATATAAGTTGAGAAAAACTGAATGTTGGGCTGCATTCACTTTCTATAAGACTGTATGTAAACCGAAATCCCATATAGAAAACCCCAAAATACTAAACCCCGACTACTAAGTAAAATATGCATTACATTCTGTGGAAAATTTTTGAATCTTTGAGGTAACCTTACGGGACTGACTTTTTTAATTATCATAATCATTTTAGATGGTAATATTTTCTTATTTTATAATTTTTTTTCACGTTATAATATTTAATCTAAATAAAAATGATAAAACGCATAGGCGTAAAACGTAGTAATATTAAATAACGCCTTTTAGCCATAATTTTTATTATCATACAGATTATATTATATTCAGAGTGCCTACCATATATATTGAATTATGCATAATGCACCCTACAATTACTGATTTTTTTCAATCTGTGTAGGTATATCCTTACGGGTGTAATTCTTTTGTCTTATTATTTATGAAAAATCAAAAAACTGTTGTTACATGTGGTTATGAATACAAAATCAAACTAAATATGAAAATAATCGATATGATATCGATATAAGAAATCAATGTTTTAGAACAATATGGGTTTCAATATAAAATACATAAAAAAATTATATCAAACATGTGGCTTAAATATCTACGACCGTTAGTAAATTTTATAAAGTATTTCCAGAATTATTGGCAAAAAATTGTTATCCTTAGGCCAATTTAGATGAAATGCAATGGTTTGCATTCTTTACTTATGTTAATAATGTTACTGTCAGCCTATTAAATTCATTGGCATGGCTAGAAAAGGTCTCATATCAAAATTTTACCTGAATCCTCTTTTCGTGAGAGCGTTTCGACAATCACCTTAATTTTAAGAAAGATCGGAAATTAAAATAAGTAGTCCAATAAATCATAAAATTCAAAATCAGAAAATCAAAGGTAATAAAAAAGTCGACCTGCAAGAAAACATCATAACACATAAATAAAATCGTTTGTTAGGCACCTAGTTCTGTTAGTTGGTAACTTTTTGTTATTGGATTGAACTAACTGTATATTATTTCGATCATTGGAAACAGTTTCTTTAGATATAAACGATATAAATTTATTGCTCTTGACAATTTGTCACATCGACGAAAACTTACACTTCAGAATTGTCGAATAAGAACACTTTTCATCATTGTATACATGATTATATTGCTGGTGTCTCAGTAATAGGGAAATATAGTACATACATTTCGTCATTTTAATTAATATATGCTGCAATTGTTTATCAAACTTGAAAATTTTCCGAAAAACCTTCCATTAATTTGTGAATTTATCTATACTTAAAGCAGGTTCTCTTATCAAGCCTCGGGAAAATATGTCCATTAAGACTAAAAATTTTGTTTATAAATAACCAAAAAAACAAAAAAAATGTAACCTGTTGTTACAACATGGTCAGCTAATAAAGTTTCAACTTTATTTAAAATTTCATTCTAAAGACAAAAATTTTTTTATTTTCTTAAAAATAACAACACTTCTTTGATAGTATCCCCGTGATATCTTAACACATGGACTTGTTTTATATTACAATTACTTTGTCTCTTTTCACACCTTCATAATTTAAATATTATAGACATATTTTCTTTGTCGGATTCTCTCTTATAAATTAATATTTTTGATTACTTTTAGTCTAACTGCTAACTACTTATTGTTAACATAAATATAACACATATTTTATATGTGGGCATAGTTTATTATTAAAATCCTATTAGATTGTTTTTTATATGTTTAAATATTGTCTGATCCACATACAACATAAGCACAATAGTAATACAATGCTTAACTTTTAGTTAACGCTACCGTCGCCAGAAAGACATTTTCGGCACAGAAAAACGGAGGTTAAACCCCAATATTATTCGATTAATCGAATATTCGATTAACAAACTTTTAAGTTTAAAGAACTCTATTCATAGATTCTATTCAAAATATCGGTTTTCGATTAAATTTTTTTTTTTGTATAAATTTAATAAACCTTCCATTTGTCAAAAATTTGTTTAAATCAAACTTAAATTGTATTTTTTTGTTATCATTTCCAACGGTGGTTGTGACAGGCTTGGTAGAGTGTTGGACTTCTAGTACATAGGCTTAGAGTTCAAAGCTCATGCAAGTTGGTCACTTTCAATTGTTCAATCAATTCACAACGTGATCTGGAAGTGGTTATCTGAGGAACGCATTACTAAGGGCACTGATGGCACAGTTCCGATTCGTCTCGACGGTAGTACAAGTACGCTAAGAATAACCCGGATCAGATCATTCTGTGGCCAGATTGAACAGCTGAATTGAAGAACAATTGACGAGCTGTTTAGTGACTGTCTGATGGTGATAACCTCACCATCACATACAGTTTTTATTTAATTTTTTTGAAAAAAATTTAACAAATTAGCCGGACTTGTCCAAATTTTATTTCTATTCATCAACTACTTTTCGAATTTTGCGGCCATAAATATACGGAAGCTAAATTTGTTTATATATGATATACAATGGCTATAAAAAACTATTATAAATAATCAAATGACAACACCGCACACTGTCCTCAAGTGGTCTCCTATTTATATCTTGTCTGTTCCCAATTTCGCTTAGCATCAATGATTGGGCTTAGCATCAATGATGAATAAATGTTTTCCACACGTGGTATGTATGTCACGCGGAAGCATAACTGTGGTACGCCAAACTATAATTTTTAGCTTCTACTAGAAACATTTTCAATTAAATCGCTGAACGCGACTATGGAATTATTGCAAGCTTTGAATGTGCATTTTTTTAATGCTGCATTGTCTTTGAGTTTTGGGCCAAATTTTATGCCGATACAAAAGTGTCTTTACACTTGAAATATCTAGATCAGCCATTAGTATTGAAAAATTATAATTAGTTTAAAAATTCTGTTTTAGTTTTAAATGTAATAAATAATAAAAAGTGAAGTTAATTTTTATTTGGAAGAAAACAATAGATAAGTTAAGGTAAACAATTTATAACAAACAATAGCTGCTAGATGAAGCAGTTATAATATCATCCATCCACCAATGGTAGGTAGGTATATTAGATTTTGTTTTGTTTTTATTTTTATTGACAGCTTAGCAGCCTAAATTTACGTTTAGACTTTGATTAAATATTTATATTGCATTAAAATTACCATAATAATATTATTTTATGTTATTTATGTATTTCTTTAAACCCTCTAGGTGTCTGAGTCTGTCTCTAGTTTGATGTTTTGATGGTTTTTGTATTTTTAAATGGTACAACATTAATTTTTATTTTTAAAGTTTGATTCACATTTAAATCTATTTCACTATGTATTCAAACAGGTGCTTTCAGGGTAAAGTTTTGTTTCTTGATGACATTGTACCTTGATTTATCCTTCAGTTTCTGGAAAAGTAATGCTATTTACGAAACAGCCAGTATGTGAAAACAAAGTTTACTTAAGAGAAACTCAGCAAACGAACAATTAAATGAAATTTTCTACTTTAAGAAGTGAAACATTTTATTCTTACGTTTAAAACAATATAGCTCATACATCAGAATAACACATGAGCTATAATTTATAAAGATATATATATAAAATAATAAATTAATGGTGAAGTTGTTTTATTATTTTGTCTTTTGTTACAGGTCAAAACACTCCGTATCCTGAGATAAACTAATTAGTTGAAGCTAATACTGCACGCTTTGAAAAGAGTTTACCTGCAAAAGTAACACGTATGGCTATTAATGTTTCAATTACATAACTTTTATGGTTCTCTTCCTTAAAGCAAACTGTAAACATTGCAAAATAAAAGAAGCGTCTCTAGGTAAAATCGGAAAGATGATCCCAGGAAAATTAAAGTAGGGTCGTTAGAAATAGTGGCACTCTCCCATTAAATGACTACTTCCATTCTTATATTTAAAAAAAATTTCCTTACAAAACATAAACATGTGAATTGAGGTTAAAGAAGCATCAATCTCTCATAGAACGTGTGTTTATGTGAGTGAACCCCTAAGATATTTTAATAATCATTTTTTGACTTCGTAACTTATGTGTCTGTAATAACAATTTAGTGTTAAAATTTTAATAATTTCCCCTGTCTAATAATTCGTCCCTTATATTATTTTTATTTGTTTATTGTCTCCTGTTATTATAATTTTTTGTTGTTGTTTTTTTTTTTTAACTTTATAGCTTATAAGAATTTATAATCCGTGATGAATATAACATATTCAATTTTAATATTTACAAAAAACTGAAAAAAAGAACCATTCCAAACTGATGAATTTAAATAGGAAAATATTATTTTACTAATTAGAAAATACTCTCTTATTCCTGTTCGAATATTTATCTTTTATGAATCTAACCTAACCTACAAGCTGATTAAATTATTGTATTGCCCCCGGGATAAGTGTGCAAAGTTTCAAATTCAATTCGACGAAATGACTGAAAATTACGATCCAAAATTTCGTTACATTGATACATTGGACTCAGTGTTTATGAAAGCTAATTTTACTTGTCTCATGAATTTTTGACTCCAAATACAGTTAATTGGAAAATCGATTAATTACTATTTTAATGAGTTCCCTGACCTGACCAAGTGGCACTACAGCTTTAAGTGGGCTTTGGCCTCCTCAACAATTGATCTCCCTAGAATTCTGTGTTTTGTCTTCGAACACCATCCTGTGATCTTTATAATTCGGAAATCATCGATGGCATTCATTCTACAGTGTGTGCAAATATTGAGAATTGGCCCGATTTGTCAATTTATAGGAGGTTGAGTTTGAAATTCTGATTTTGGTTAAGTATCTTTAAAAATGTGACCCATCACTCTGTATAATTGTGACAAATTTCAGATAGATATTCCTCTAAATAACGAAAATATGAAGGTGCCTTCATCTCAAATGCGACACACCGTATAAAGACACTCCCTATCTTCCCAATGTTTAAGGGCCAATTTGAAAATCAATCGTCAAACTAACTCAAAAAACGTCAATAGGAAATATATTTTTGGACCGTGAAAAATGGCAATCTTATGCTTAAACAGTAAAACAAAAATTAAAGACCTACACACCCGGATCAACTTTTGGTAAGAAACTAATTTGCAACCTGCCCGTTTCGATATTTATTTTTGGTAAAAAACTAGTTTGAACTGTTTTACACTCTTGTATTTACATTTTCTTAGAAAGAACTGTCTTGTATTGCATTTTATTTAAAATAAGTTAAAACATCAGTCTAGAATATAAAAATTTTGTACTAGGTCAATGAGTTTCGTAGAGGGTTAACAGTTTACACATATTATGGAAGCTAAGAAATCATAACATCATGTTAAAATAAAATACAAAACTTTCAACTTCATTATAAATGTAAATTGAAATTTATGAAATTTAAAATCTAATAATTATAAAATATGAATATTTTAACCCAAAAAAATAATGGGCCTTTTCTAGAAAATAGTGTCCGAGATGTGTTTATTAAATTATTATTAATTTAAGGAACCCTGCTTTGTTTTAACACTTTATTGTTTTTATTATATATGAAGGGTCCGTTTTGTAATTAGTTCTTGTATTTTAATTATTTTTTTTTATTTTAGGATCTTTTGTTTAATATTTTAACACCGTTCTGACTGTAAATCAATAGTTTGTTTTGAGAACTCTGCCGATTATTAATTTTTGTTCTTTGAATTCTTCTTAAAAGTAGTTTCAACAAACTATTTGTTTTAAATTCTATTCTATTGAATGAAATTTTTTTCTTTTTTATTTTTACTACATTCTGACAATCAAAGTGCAACGAATTACTTATCTGTTACATATGAGAGTTTGGTCGATTTTGTAGCTCATACGTGGACAAAATGATAATGTGAGATATTTATGTGATTACAACACATTCTTTGAGTCCTGGAAATTTAACAGGGAAGAATAGAGATTTTATCGTACAATCTAGAAATGAATTTTCTAAAGATATCTGGATAAATACGGTATTAACAACATTAAAAGTATAATTATCGATACTTATATTTTCATATAAATGATGAAAATGATTGAAAAATTCTAAAATTGAATTTCTTCGTTCCCTACCCGAAAATTATCATTTCTGGAGCCTTTTATTCAACTGTCAGCCAAAATAATAAAATATTCTCAGGTTGGTACTTTACTTGTTTTGAAATTCGGTCCAAATTTAATGTATACAATTTTATTAGTTTTGACTTTATTTCCAGTATAAAGTGAAGAAATATGGTACTATCTTATCCGTAATCTATGAAATGTTTATGAATAACGATTAAATAAAGAGTTGAGATCAATCAACATGATTTATGTGTCATTGAATTAAAATATTTATTGACAGGTTCATTTTGCCATAAAATAAATTAACGAGCAGTGAAAAAAATTCTCCACGTACCTACCTACGCCAATTAGTTAAGTTTTATACGCACAATACCATCATACAATTTTTATTTTCCTATCTCCTAACCAAACTATATGGTATTTCTTTGTATTAATTGTTGAGTATTATTTACATAGGCTATATAAAATATTTTATTTTAGTGTTATTATCTTCAAATCAATATCAGATAGAAGACAAGATCATATAACTTCCAACAAATATTGAGAGTTTTGACCATACTCAAGGTGGAATTTATGAAGAAAAACTACATCAAAACTAAGAGTGAGCTGGGTTAGGTAATAATTTTTTCAAAATTGCTCAGCTGTTTTTGTATTCTATGAAAAATGAACTTGTTCACCTTTTTTTTTTTACTTCATTTCATAAAAGAATTGCATCAAAAAATCCAAATTTTTGCTATTTGTCGTTGAACGTATAATTATATGTTTATAGAACTCATTCTTTTAAAAAAATGTGCGTCTCGTACGGATTAATCTATAATTACTCATTGTACTTTGCACAAGCTTCTCCTGTTCAAATAATTATCGGTATTGGCAAAAGCTTCTTCATGTGTTTATGACAAAACTGATAGAAGCAGATTAATTCATCCTAAACAAACTTAAAGTGAGGGAAAAAAGCCTTTTTCATGTGAATTTTGTGATAAAATATTTACTAAAAGTAAAATTATGGGTACTTCCAAGAATATTTGCATGTTTCATGCTCCCCTGCACAAAAATCATTGTTTCTAGCAGAGAAACTTGCTCCCATCAATGAATCAATCGTAGGCAAGTTACAATTACTTTGACGAATCCATGCTCTATTGTGATAAAAATTATGTTTCTGTAACAAATTATCGAAAGAAATAATGTTATGACAGGCTATATTCTATGCTAGATCTAACAGATATCTTAGCTAGTTGATTGATCAGTGACGTCATTGGTGTTCGCAGTCATGTGATAATGGATAATAAATAACTCAACTTTATTTAATTTAAGACGAATAATTAAGTTCTTAGAACATTATTTTATGTTTCTTAAAACTTTCTTTTATGTGTGAAATATATAATATTGTTGACACTTGATCCACTTTTAGATCTTAATTTGCAGCTTTATAATCATTTAAAACTATTAATAAAACAATATTTTCTTCAGTATTATCAAACGTATTATTACGATCAGCTTATGAATCAAAACACTCGACAAAGGATAAATGCATGAGCTCGAAGCAAGATTCTACCCTCAGTATTAAACCAATTCTTTGGATAAATATTTGTTTTTTGATGTGTGTTATTAAAAAACGCAATATCACCTGTATCTGTATAGTTAAGAAATAAACAAATATATAATCAGAAGGATGATGGTTAAGTACTCAAATTTTATGTGAAAAATATGATGCTTGTTGATTGCATGGGTTATTTTATTGATTGGTTTAGCTGATACGCCCTAATTTTTTAAAAGAAACAAAAATTACTCGTTTATTTATTATTATGTAGATTCGTTTGTTTTTGGTGTTGATTTGAGTGTGTTTTTTTTTTATTGTTTTATACCTGACGTGCTAAAAAACAAATGACTGGACAAGAATCTTATCACCTTGTGCTTCTTCTCGCACCCATGATTAACAATTATATGCACACACATTCTCACCTATACATCTGCACACCTATAACTTTACTTTGTTTTTCGTATAATTTAATTTGTAGTTTTTTAAGAAATTTTATGCAGGTATATTTGTATTATAGTCGACGTTTTTTATTTGGGTACCTAAACTCATAACATTGTAGTCTAAGGCCTAGAATAATTTTAATGGTAAAAATAATTGGTAATGGATTTAAATACTACTTTTATTCGAAAGAAAATGGGTCATTTAAGACGTGTTGTTGATGGAAAACCACGTAAAGTTTCATCAGTCAATCACATTACGATTTTCAGAACTACGTGACAAGCCATTTATTTTTAAACTTTCCAAACGTTTTGCAACATTTGAGAGCTAATCGAAAGCAATATAAATGCACATTTTTTGGCTTGTTTCCATGAATAATTTAGTTATAATATGTTGAAAACAGATTGAGAGACAAACCATTTATTATCATGCATGTTATTTTATTATTATTCTCTGTGCGTTGACTTCACTAAAGCGATATGTTGACGTTTGTTCTTACAGTTTAGAAGTTCAATTTTTCAGATATTCAATTGTCAAATTATATGAAAAATCAATGGAAAATTTTTTCAGTAATTTTTAGTAAATTAAAAAAAAAATTAAATTAAAAAAACATGCAACTTCTTTATTCAGGGAAATATCGCGACTCCTTTAAGACAATTTTATTTTTTCAATTTTCCGCAAAGAATTCTTTATATATTTCCAAATTTCGAAATCTTCTTTTAATGAAGTATTAAAAAATAAAGTATTTTTCTTTGAAACTATAAGCCACATCTTTGGGTTTATAACTTAGTGGGCTATTGAAACTTAAAAATTATCATAGGTGAAGTGTTATTCATCAGGTAGTCAGTCTATAAATTTCGTATGTTTTGTGTTTTGTTACGGACTCCTAATAATTATTAATAATTTATTCAAACATACGCGTGTTTACTTTTTATACTGAATTGTGTGTATAACGTTATACTTGGACGATAACGATTATGTCTATCTTTCCGACTTAAAAATATAAGGACTCTAAGACATAATAAGTCTCTATTTTGCTTATTCATGTGTAAAGTAGTTCAAAATACATAATAATGTATAGTTACGTAGAAACAAAATAACGCCAACAAAATAGGGGCGAACGAATGTGTATTATAACGCAACAAGTGTAAGTAAAAGTAAAGGTAATATTATATTAATTATAGGTAAAGTAAGGCGGTGCCCAACGGCTTTCATTATATAAACAGTTTGAACTCAAATATTTGTTGTTGATGTGTTGTCTAATATACAATTATCTTTCCCTTAGTGTTGGTTTTTTTACTCAATAATTTGATTTAACGACGGACACATCATACATATATCCTGGCTTGTATCTGTATCAAATGGTACATACAAAATTGATGATAAAAAAAATTGATGCTGGTGCTTCATTTCATTTACTGGCTCGTAAGAACTGACCACTTTTCAACTAATAATAATGCTTTATAAGAAAAATAATTGTAAAAACTAAAGAAAATTATCTAAAGAATATTTAGGGACAGTAGACAATTAATGTCTCCAAGCGGAAAATCACAAAAGATTAAAAATTCTTTGATAAATATATTACAAATTTGTTTTCAGTAGGGATACCTATTAGTCAAATTTTTGAACTAGTTTGACTGAGGTATTAAATATTTGGGTAAAATTAGGTTATTACCTTATTTTCATTTGAAAGGTAATTTAACGAAGAGTGTTCTTAGCTATGTTTCAAGTGCGAGCTGAATTCAGTTTGGAAAAGGCATGATATATAATTTTAACATATAAATAATAACTATGGAAATGAATGGTGAAATAAACCTGGATGAATTCATTTCGAAAAGTGAAATGGTAAAATAATTAGGTAATTCAAAACAATAATTCAAAAGAACAAAGTCAACTCAAATAATTCAATTTTCCAAAAATTTGTCCTAATAAATGATAGTTCTCTAAGTATCCTTTTCATCTCATCTGACATCGGTTGACAATAATTAAATCGCACTTATCGGAGGTCTTTTAAATTTTTTAAATTTAACTTGTGGATCATGTTAGCTAAAAATTCCATTTTGGTTTTACAACAATTTAAATATTTATCTTACCACTTCAAGGGAATCCGTATTACACACCACTCTGTATCAATGTTTGTGTTTTAGTAAGTAATCGTCTTATGTTAACAATGTTTATTATTATTTGATTTTACATTATAGGTTACAAGACACAAATTCGTCCCTCATCTTTGGTCTTAGGTATATAGATTGATTTTTTTTTCTTGTTGTTGTGTGTGAACAAATAAAAACCCTGTACTACGTACAAACCGTATGATTATGACCTTCAGGGGCCTAGTCAATATCTTCTTGGAGAATCAATTGTATGCATTACAAATCGTAAGGACATCAAAAACTTTGATTTTGAGGATGAAATCAGTAACTTTGTTTTCCCTAATCATTTTGGTCCTTACCGGAACTTATGTAAAGGAAAATAAGTATAAATACATATGTGGGTGCTCTGTTCAATATAATCATAGACCGGAAAATATTATCTTGATATTGCAATAGAAACTTCAACACTATTAAAAAGAAATAAAAATCAATGTCAATCCATATCGCATTCTTGATACACGGGATGCTCCTTTTATGAAAACTGTTTTTCCTGATTTTTCTTTTACCGCTTACAAAATATTTTATACAAAACAAGAGTAAAATCTTATATAAATTCAAGAAAGGTATATAACTGCAACTGTTAAATTACATTGTACTCGATTCCTGTGAA
The DNA here is from genome assembly GCF_905475395.1 of Chrysoperla carnea. Classification (NCBI taxonomy): domain Eukaryota; kingdom Metazoa; phylum Arthropoda; class Insecta; order Neuroptera; family Chrysopidae; genus Chrysoperla; species Chrysoperla carnea. The sequence continues at coordinate 20,581,347 of NC_058339.1, forward strand.
TTATACAACATATTTTGGAACCATTTTTCTAGAAAATTGTGATTATTCGAATAAATTTTTTTTGGTATTTTGCATATTTTTGGAGATATTTAAATTTTATAGACAAACCTTGAACTTCCTTTTAGAAATAGTCTTCGTCGTCATATTAAAAGTGTGATGAATACACTTTGAGTCTTGGAATAGATTTATTAAAGTAGCGCACTCTCAATTTGTTTCTTTAACAACACGATGGGCCAAGAATCAAAAAGATTAAGCTACATGCCGGCAAATACATTATTTCAAACGTTAAAAAATATCGCGTTAGTAACGTTTTGTAGTACTTAGTGTTTTTAATCGATAGCGCAAATCATTTTTTCGGGGTGAATTCAAAAACTTCCGATCAAGAAGTGAATAATCGAATCTTGCTGGAGTGTGTTACATATTTATTAAATCCTCATCATCACTATTATATATTACACGTTTGTTGGTGCTTGCTGTTCGTATTATATTATTTATAACACTTAATATTAAATTAAAAGTTTTTGTTCTAATAATATATTTAAAGAAGGGTTGGTTCTATTAGTTTTTAGAATCTTTTGTTTGTCTTGTATAGTATAGGGTTTAGACTGCTTTTGTTTGTTCTTCTAGTCCCTACTATCCTATGAGTGTTGTAGTTAATTTAACAAATAGAAATTATATTAATTATAGGACTGACTTAGATCTACAAGACAAGAACATTTGAAATGACAGCTAGTCAGGATTATTGTCTAGTTTTAAAAGAAATGATTTTGTATTTTTTCAGTTTATCATGTGCTAACAAATTATGACAAGGTGTCTTTCTACGGTAATGGGAACAAAATTAGAATGAAATGTCTAATGCATTTGCTTGATTCTACGTCGGACGGAACAGAAAAATATTTCAGTGTTGTCTTCATTTTTACGACGATCACACATCAAAAAATAAGTTCTCATGGTCAGTTTTGGAACCCAAAAACTGAACACAATTTCCTTGATTACAAAAAGTTTTTAAAAAATTAAATTAAATATATTCCTCGCCTATACAGATTTTAAAATTAAAACTCCGAGGGCTCAACGGTATTATTTGACGATTACAATTTCTGGGATTCTATATTCTGTGCACCCGACCCTTAAGAGTAACAGTAATCAGATTCTTTCAATAATAACATAAAATTTATAATGATAAATTTAAGTAAAATTTATTATCTACACTTTTTACAATAATTACTAGCTCTCATAGGATTGGTCTTTGTTAGACAAATAAAATAAGCCGGAAAAAGTGGAGCCGAAAAAATAGACCGAAAATTTTATAGGCCCAGAGTAGTTTTGTAATTACAAGTTGGTTGGGTTGAGTTTGTCGACTATAGAGGAGTTGGTTGTCTAAAAATTTTTAGATACATTTCTAATAATACAATTTTTGAAAAATCGGCTTTATCCTTTTATTTTCATTTGTGTCTGTGTTTTTATATTATGTATCAAATTCAATAAAGCATTGTATTAAAATATATATGCAACAAAAAATTACATAGTTAAAATTTTTTATCATTTCCATTCAAGAGTTCATGTTTTTCATTCAAAATGCAACTACTATGCTCATACTTGAGTCACGCAAAAGCGTGGCTTACAATAGTTTAAAGTTTGTTTTTTGGCGAATTAAACGCGAAATTATAATTTATAATAATAAATTTGAATGAGAGATTATCGGTGAATTAAATCGGTGAACATATGCTCTGATGGTAAATTAGGCTTAGCATGTCGAATTTTAAAAATGCTAACTTTAGGGCACGATTGAAATACGAAATCAATTATTTTCAAATATGAGCACGTGCATTGTCGGACTGTACTGCTTTTTGGAATAAATATTGAATATGTTATTTTATTAATTGGTGATGTACAAAAATTCAAGAAGGAAGATTACTTAGCACCCCTATTTAAAATAAATGATTGATTAATCAAGACTTACAATCAGATAAGCAAGTCCTTGTGGTACCTGGTTCCTCGTCTTTATTTTGATTATTTTAGTTTTATTTCACAAAACAATACAATCGTAAACTAAATGTCAATTAAATGACAAATGTGTAACTATACACAGACTTGTCATTTTTTGTCTTCAAGATGCTGATTAAAAAAAATAACAAACAACTCTACAAAAGCTACCTGATTTGTAGTTTTGGTAGAACAGTAAAAAATACTTACTAATTGCCCAAAAAAAGATTCCTGTTGTTTTCTAATAACAAGCTAGCTGCACATTGACGATGCAGAGGCCATAATAATAATAGTTTGGCTATATTTTTTTTTACATTCTCGTGTGATCGGAGAGGATCATCGTGTGACCAGAGGACTGCAGAGGTGCTGTGATGTGAGCGGCATATTTAACACATATATGTAATAAAAAAATTTTACAAATGATTCCACATAACTTTATTTTACAGCTTAGTCGGTTGAAACGCTTCTAACTTAATCTTTTTAGAAATAATTTTTGTAAGGAATATGAATTTTTCTGTCGAAACCAATATATTGAGTTTATAAGAAATAATTTAAATTATAGGGTTGTGTTTTTAAAAATTTTCGGTTTTTAAAGCTTTGTTTTATCAGTTTCATCTTAAGGACGTTCTCATAAAAACGAGGGTATGAAAATCTATGAAATTTACTTTTTCAATTTTGAGGGTGGATTCTTTTAAAACTTGAGAAAATTAGACAAAAATTAAGAGTATCATTTTTCGATGTATATTGTAGTTTTTGAAATGCCTAAAGATTTAGAAATTGTCTCTAAAATACTTATAGAAGAAATAACACACAAAAGACATTCATTTCATCATTTTAAATGTATTTTATGGAAAACGAGTACCGCTTGTTATAATTCTCTCTGTAGGAAAATATATGTCATGCTTTTAATTAATCAATATTAGTTTTCCAAGTTAACCTTAAGAAAATCATCCCCACCTGCTAACCAGATGAGACTCAAAAAGCGTCACTCAAAAACCGTATTGCTTTATATTGCTGGTTACCTTAGTACTTTTTTATTTTTACTTTATGGAAAATATTTTAAAAAGCTCGTTGGCTTTATAGCTAAAAGGGAAAAGTCATCGGATCAATTAAGTAAATACGAAGGAAGACGAACGTATTTAGAAAGTGTCATTTACTTCGCCAACATTTCAGGTAGAAAAGTACTAAATTGTACTTTTCTTGAGCATAAAGCTTCAAATTTGATGGAGAGTTAAAATTGTTTTTCGTTACTCGATTACAATACTTTATTTTGTTTGAAAATAAAGTAAAAATATAATATAGATTGTGTGAGTATCTATAATATACTTTTAGACCTTCTACCTAAGGCGGAAGGTTTGTTTTTAAATATGTACAGGTGTTTTTAGTGGTGTTAGTTATTTCACCTTAGAACTGCAGAAATTCATCGGCATTATATTATTATTATTCAACATACAACACAACAGATAATAATGATAATAATAATAATAGTTTTTCTTTTATTTTTATAAGACTAGGCCTTTGGATAGAAGAGCCTTCATTCCTTATCTTTTTTTTATAAGTAGTGTTTTGTATATTTATGTCTTTGTTGCTTGTTTTCATTTATGATTGTTTTTTGACTATGTGTTGATAAATAATGGTTAGCAAGTCAGTAGGTGCGATTTTGTAAAATACTAGCTGCGATTAGTATCCTTGAAATGAAAGTGTACGAATTACGCAATAGTTATTTCGCAAAAATAAGACAGTATCTACAGATGCTCCACTTGTATAGTAATTGTTATTCATACAATAATAAATACAAAAGTTTAAAAAAAAAGCACAACTATTTGAAAGTTTTCAGTTGTCACCTTTGACTATCTTTTTTCTGTATTCAAATGTTCTTCAAAAATCTCGCTTAAAGCGCCGACATACAACATTACTAATTAACAAGAATTTTACTCTTCCCTGTGCTTCCCGACAAATGCGATTTATTCCTTGTAAACCGATTTTTGGAAACTTAGCTATAAAATGTTCTTAATCAAGGTGGTTCGACTAAGGGCTACGATGCCACTGAGAAATACACAGACACACAGATAAACACTTTAAACTTACAACACTACTTCTTAAATCAATATCAAAGTGATGGTCTAGGACATCAGATGAGATGAAAAGGATACTTAGAGAGCTATCATTTTTTGGGACAAATTTTTGGAAATATTTTAATTGAAATTGAAATATTTGAGTTGAGTTTGATCTTTTGAATTATTGTTTTGAATTACCTAATTATTTCACCATTTCACTTTTCGAAATGAATTGAGCCAGGTTTATTTGACAATTCATTTCCATAGTAATTATTTATATACACAAGATCATCGCCAATGTTTTAGTTTGTTCGAGAACGGAACTCTAAGCTTGCACTTGAAACATAGCTAAGAATACTCTCCGTTAAATTACCTTTCAAAGGAAACCACAAAAAATTAAAATCGATTTATGCGTTTAGGCGCTACGATGTCACAGAGAAACAAACACACAGGCACACACACGTAGCGGACAAACTTATAACACCCTTTTTTTTAATTCGGGGGTTAAAAAAATTGAATTATGAAATCTTAGAACTTTATTCCAGATTCCCAAATTATAATCATTCTAGTTATCGAATATAATGTTACAAAAGTATTATTATTTTATAGAGTTAATTTAAGAAACTTATGATGCAATTTTATAATGTTATTATTTAGTTTTAATTGAGGATACTGTGGTTTTTATATCCTGAGAAATTGTTTATAATAACCATAATAAAAATATTGTACTTAAAAATAAATTTACAAAGCACGTCATCATAGGTGGCTTGCTTGGCATCGGCTATTGCTTTATAATTAATCAGCTGTAGCATAAAGATTTTATAATTTTTAATAAAAAAAAAAAAAAGTATATATAAAAGTATTTAAAAAATTTCATTAAAAAATTTTTTTTTACCTCTTTCATAGAAATAATACACTGTAGAATTCAATTTTCAATTGTAAAGGTTTAAAAATATTTATGGTTTTAATTGATAAAATAATTGGCATTGAAATTGTATACACATATACAAATTTTAAATTGAATAAAAATATTTTTTAAGTATCGTATTTCAAAAATTCGTCAAACGTTTACGATCGAGTACAAATCAGGAATGAAGGTTCTGTAGAGCCAAAACAAAGACTATCACGTTATAGTCCTCACTTATGCTCTCTTTTGGTCACAATTTTATGGATTTTAATTTTTCGGTGGGGATCTCTAACTTGAAGTTTTGGAAAATGAAGTTTTGCCCATGATGCTCGCTGATATTGTAACTTTCTATAGGTCCAATCAATAATTTATCCTGATTTTTACACTTTTTGGATCAAAACTACCCCATTCACTGAGTTACATCAAATACCAAAATTACAATTTTTTTGGTGTGTTTTCCGTTTTTTTCAAAGGTGTATCCCTTAAAATAATTGGGAAAAAATGTTCCCAATTTCGAAATTTTTTTAATTTTAATTTAATTAATTTTGATAAAATTCAGTATATAAGGTAATTTTGATCCATAAAGTACAAAAATCGGGTGCATTTGTTCCCTGTTCGAATATTTTTTGTGATACGGACTAAAATGGATCCAAATTTTGCGATATCTCAAAAACTTTGTATCTAATCAATAAATTAACCTGATTTTATACTTTTTAGATCAAAATTACCCCATCCACCGGGAGACCCAGCGGTTTCAGCTGTGCGTTGATCAATCAGTCAGCTTCCATTCATATATATATTTATATATATAGATGGATATCTAAAAAAGTTGAAATTTGTATTCAAACTTCGAAGTAATTTGTACGGATCCCTAAAAATAAAACCGATGAAGTGAAAGACTGCTGTTACTTCGTGAATATAATGTTTATTTACGATAAAAAGATGAATGTGGGATGATATATCCTTGCAATTCCCTCATAAATTTCCATCAACTTTATAACTATAGGTATACAAACGTAAGGTAAAGTATATGTAGCTGTGTATGTGTATGGACACCATTCATCAAAACATAATTAAAGATTACACAGAAATTGTTTGCCCTTCAAATCAAGCATCATCTGCCGACATAAAATACTGCAACTTTATATTATGATTGTGTTCATTTATTTTTTTAAATAAAGAATTGAGAGAATTCTTATATAAAATGGTTATTAGCTTTAAATTATTTATGCTTTATATGTGTTTTATTCCATATTTGTGAAATTAATCAGTAAATGTTTTATACATATTATATTTAGTTATATTTTACAAACTTATGATTAATAACAAAAATTAAAACAATAACAACCTCATCTCCAAGTTGGCCGTTTCTTTTTGAAATAAATTAAAAATAATTTCAAACAATTTCCTAACGATTGGAACAAGTACAGCTAAATATTTGTAGTTACAAAAGAATGGGATTGATTTAAAATACGAATTCATTGATACAAAATCACTAAAGTTAAATCAACAAAATCATTACTTCTATGAAAGAGATTGGTTTTCGTTTAAAGTCATGCATTTTATTGATGAAAAATAAGATTGTGCTTATTTGGAATAATTAGTCGTGTAAATAGAGCGAAACGATGAATTAAAAGAAAATTTCTTTGCGTTTGCTTTAAATATAGAATTAGGTTAGTACGAAAATATATCTATCATGTCTAGTCCATATGTGATTGGAAACTGGTAGAAAATGTTTAAAACTATGTTGCATTTCAAAACAACAATATTTGAATTTTTTTGGACAGTATGTGATAAAAGCCACAAACTCAATAAGAATGGCATTACAAATTTTATAAAATGGTACAAACACAGCGATGAATCTTGTGAAGCTTAAGTGAATACTCTTAAGCCAGCTTACCGTACGTCTATGTAACATTCCTGTGATTAGCCTGATATGAAGAAGTTGAATCACTGGATCAGAAATTAACTCTTAAGCATGTCAATTCCGAGTAAGCGTTATAACATTGACGAACATTGAGTTCACGTAGATAATTCACTAACCTTTTTCATTTTTACTAAAAAAATTTTGGCTTATGGTTAATGTGTATAGTTTTCTAGTGGTGCTAATTTCTCGTAATATTTGACATGCAAAAATTCCATAAAAATAACCTCGATGCCCATATTCCCCGATATTTGTTCTTATCTTATATATTTAAACGAGCAATTCTTGTATATATATATATATAAATATATATATATATATATATATATATATATATATATATATATATATATATATATATATATATATATATATATATATATATATATATCAACGATCTTGGAAATGGCTCCAACGATTTTCATGAAAATGAGTATGTAGGGGTTTTTTGGGGCGATAAGTCGATCTAGCTAGGTTTCATTTATCAGAAATGTCGTTTTATCCGCCTTTTCATGAAAAATTCATCAGACATCTATTGGTGTATAACGTAGTTAATGAAATACAATGCAAATTATAACATAACACAAAGGAGGCGTTTGAGTAGTCTAAAGTGAAAAATATGACTCTTGCTGACATCTATTGGTGAATAACCGAGCGAAGCTCGGTCATCCAGATATTCAAGAATTAATGTCAGGAATGTTAACTTTATTTTAATTATAAATTTGACATGATTCTAAAATATTATACACTTTAATTTAATTTTTTGTTTGAATAAACAGCATACTATGAAAACAGTGTATCAATCATTCAAATGCATAAAATTGACTTAAATATTGACTAGTAAAAAAAACTTGTTTATAAATATTTTACTCTACCTCTAAGTTAACTTTACTTTATATTATGAAGATTAATTGCATACATGCAAATATTAATACCCGTAATGAATATAAATAATAAGACAAACCCAATGTATATTGCAAGAAGAAAAATTACATTTGCCAAATGTGTATAATTTTAACCTCTTACGATATTATAAAAAAAAAAAGTTAAAATAATAACATTATTAATATGTTGGGCGTTATTTAATAATATTAATTTAAAAATTGCATACTTTTTTTATGGTGTTAATTAAAAAATTTACATTTTCAGTTATTAAAAATTAAGATTTTGCTTTTCAAAACATTATATTCTATGTTGAAAAATTGATAAGATTTTAATACTTTGAATTAAAAACAACTTAGTTATAAATTTTTTATAATCCAAGTTAAATATTTCATTTTATACAGGCGGTATCTTAAATATTCATTTAAGGAAATTGGTAATTTAAGTATAACATATTCCAGGGAGCCTCTTCTTATAGTAAAGCTTTAAGAAAAAGCTCTACTATAGTGTCAAATTATTTTATGTTTATAACGATTGTAAATTTTGCTTGATAACAAAATATTAAAAACCTCTCCTCGGTACAGAATTTCCATGCTTATATTTTACTCTGCAGTGAAAGTCAAATGAAATTTAATGTTCATCTTTGTTTAAATTGTAATATTATATATCCGTTATTAATGTTTTTACTCCAATAATACTAACTGTTTAAATAGTTCAAACAACCCAATCCATTTTTATTAAATGTTGGCAAAACAATTTTTTTAAAATAAATATTCTAGCAAAAACTCCAGTAAAAAATGAACAGAGCAATTTTAGAGTTTTCTTAACTAGATACTCAAGAAAATTTCCTCAACCGTTCGAAGATCATCACCTCTTTTCATCAACCGTTCGAAGATCATCATCTCTCGACAAAGTTACCTTTTAAAAAAAAATCAAAATTGGTGTAAATACTATATCTACTTAGGAGCTACGATGGCACAGATACGTTAAACTTATAACAACTCTCTTTTTGATAGGGGTTAGAAAATAAAAGGGCTGTTCACTTCTCAGATTCAAACTTTTATTTCATCTTGTGGATTACTATGTTATTTAATTATCTTATCCCATGGAAAATTTTCTTAGTACGCTGAAATGCTTTCCTTATTGGAACATATTGGTTAAAAGGTGGGGGCTATGTTAATTAAGTTATCTATTTGACAAGTCCTCTCGTTTTAGTTCCGAAGTTCAAATTTTAAAATATTATTGGTCATTTTGCTTTATAATGATAATTTTTTGTCTCCCTTTTTGTGAATAAGTAAACATATAACTTTTTTTTAGTTTTTTTGGTAACTGAAATTCGCTTTTGAAAAAATTAGCTAAAAAAAAAGCCCTTGTATACTGCATGCATTAAACTGCTCATCTAACATATAGTTAGGACAACAAGAAGAACATTTCATTTTATAATAGAACTTGACCCGTTCAACTACGTTTAATGTTTTAAGAACACTCCATACAATATGATATACTGACTTTGTGAATAACCTATGGTATACTTTCACGTAATTTATGTACGTGATTCATTAATTTTTAATGGTTTGCCATTTTGCACTGGATACATCTTTTATTGCAACCTGGTGTTAAAACTGTTTATTATATTATGTAAACCACAATACCTGTCTATTATTAAGAATGAAAACATGTTTATAATAAAATACAGGTAATTAATAAACATTACCAGACATTTCTTTCTATAAATGAATTTTGGAAAATTTTCCCATTATTATTACCAACCAATGCTATTTATTAAATGATTAAAGTATTATTTTATAATTCATTTGAAGCAATTTATGCTATTAAATCTAGTTTCAATTTATTATTACTCTAATTTGTATCGTCTTCGTAATTATAATGCTTCAATAAATAACTGTTCATATTAGCAGGACCGTAACGAGGGTACATAGCGCCGGTGCAAGTATTTAGCTTTCGCCTTGTATATATCGGGATCGGCTCAAAAGATTTTGATGAAAATTCGTATACTGATAGTATTTAACAAAAGAGAAAAGAAAAACTTGAGAGGGAGAGTTACCATAAGGTCATTTTACCTTAAAGAGTCTGTACATTTAATTGATAAACTTTTTAAATTTATTCAAACGATAGAGCATCAAATAAAATTATTGATTTCTCTCTACGTTTCCGAGCAAAACAAGGATCTGATTAATCTCCAAAATCGAAATTTTGTTGATAATAAATAAAATAAATAATACAGAGTAATACAAACAAAATTGGATTATAGTTTTAATTATTATTAATATATTCACTGTTCATTAAAAGGTATCAAAAAGTACCATATTGGCAATTTTGATAAACAAAGTATGTAATCCTATTAATTTTGCTCTATCACATCCAAATTTTATCCGATTTTGATAAACCAAGTGTGTAATCTTACTAAATTTGGGTCATAATTTTCAAATTTGTGAATAAAATAAACCTTGCTCTAATAGATTTCAAGATTGTGGAGTCCTGGTACCGGAATGAAGCACAAAAGTGATAGATAGCGTAAAAATGACATCACAGCTGAAAAGAATGACCCAAAATTAGTGGGTTTCAAAAAAAATTCCAATAAGATTGGATCAAATTTGCCTGTGTTATCAAAAAAATCGAATTTTTTATCTTTATGACGGCATCAGAATAAAAAAAAATAATTTTGCTCTATTACATCCAAATTTTATCCAATTTTGATAAACCAATTATATAATCCTACTAAATTTGGGTCATAATTTTCAAATTTATGATCAAAATTAACCTAGCTCTAATAGATTTAAAGAAAATGTGAAGTCCTGGTAACGGAAATAAGCACATAAGTGATAGCTAGCGTAAAATTGACATTGTTGAAAGGAATGGCCCAAAATTAGTGTTATAAAATATTTCAGTACTTTCAAATTCCAATTTATATAATTTTCAATAATAATATATGAAAGTCAAAATGTTACGGTACACGTAAATAAACTAAAATCATATCATTAGTATTGAAAAAATACAATGTATATGGTCAATACAAAATTGACATTAATCCATGTTAGTTTCATACTTGATATGCAATTTGCATTCGTATTTTGACATACATACGGGAAAGTTGTCAAGGGAAGTATTTTTGTGTCATCAATCGTGAAATTTGTTTTGAGAATTTTTTTATTTCATTACTAAATGTAAAAGTCCTAGAAAAACATTCATCTGGTTTATAATTCGTGACATTCAAATGTAGGAAAATGGTTTTTTATACATTCAATCCATATTTCGATATGAGTGAAACAAGTGAAATTTACAAAATTTAAAAACTTCCGACCAACGCTATTTATTCCTTGTAAACCGATTTTTGGAAACTTAGCTATAAAATGTTCTCAATCAAGTCAGTTCGACCGTTTAGGAGCTACAAGAAACACTGAAAAACACACAGATGCACACATAAACAGTTTAAACTTATAACACTCCTTCTTAAATCAATATTAAAGTGATAAAGATCAAGGACATCAGATTTAACCATCAGGATTAATTTAACCAGTCATTTTCATAGTAATTATTTATATGTTAAAATTATTTGTCATGCCTTTTCCAAACTGAATCGATTTTGAAGATCATCGCCAATTTTATGGTTTTCTTCAGGGAACAGAACTTTAAGCTCGCACTTGAAACACCCTTGCGATTATTTGCTTGAATTAATAACATTATTTCTTAAAAATTAAATACAAAATTAAAAAAAGAATAGCTGATCTTGATAACCTTCTCACATATTCCAATTGCATCAGCAGTATTTGGGAAGTATCTGTCTTATTCGATCAATACATTGTATATTATAAGTTGCATTGAATTTTAATTTACATACAAACACGTATGATCCAATTACGAAATTATAAATGACACGTATCTCATAAAATTCATATTGAATTACAATTTCTTTTTGGGTTAATATTGATTACTATATATTGATGAAAAATTTTCATTACATAAAAAATTAAAAAACAAAAATACAATCATTCGACCTATAATTATTTAATCAAATAATTTATATAAAGTTCGCGAATTTATAATTAAAGGCTAAACTGAAACTGAAATGCAATAATAATTACGTTTATTGAAAATACAACCAAAATTATATATAAAAAGAAAAAATATAATAAAAACATCGACTTTAATGTATTTAAATACAGTTAAAAACTTTATAACGAAAACAATTGCACAACAATTAAATACTAGAATCTTTTCGATGAATACTGATTTAAAATTCAATTTTCTTTAAAGTGAAAACTTCCTTGGTTGGGCACTTTTTGGGAGGGGTATTTGTTATGCGCTCGCTAAGCTTATAGCAATATATCTGTAGCTATACAGCTGACGTATTGTGTAACATTAGTGCTGTGTATATAACAAGTACATTGAAATTTATGTAAATACAAATACTATCCACAAACCATATGATTGTATATTAATTATTATTTCAATTGAATGGTATTTATATTTTGTCATAATCTTGTACAGCCCGTAATATATTTAAATAATTAAAAACCATATAAACATGCATATAATTGTTGCTTGGAGTGTCAATAGATGTAAAAACCAGATTGATGTTGATAATTTTAATTCAAATATTATAAAATTTCTAAACTAAAAGTTCTAAGTTTTCACTTCTACCGGCAGTCCCTATGACCTCCAATTTTTTTTCCTTTACTTACTCCAATCTCAAGTTCTTGGGTGATTTGAGAAGTATCAATACATATCTCGTATTTGCACCTAACTATTATAATTTTATATCATAAAACAAATCTAATTTATCCTGAATATAAGTTGGTACATTTTTTATGAGACTTCATTCAACGCTATAATATTTAACCTGTACTTTATAGGTACAATACGGATAACTAATTATTAGTATTAAACTACATTTAAAAATCAGATAAGTACTGTTCTTGTATTTTCTTTTTTTGCTTATACACGGCAATAAATATATATTGAGGAGAATGATCGTGTCTGTTTGACTGATTATTATTTTGTGTAACGAGTACGGGATTGAATGTATTTTATTTTTTCTGTGAAGGATTTATTATAATCATACACATCTTATTTTACCATGTATATATGAAATAAACATAGTATATAAAGATTATTCCCAAGTTTGTAACGCTTAAAAATATTGATGCTCCGAAAAAAATTTTGGTATAGTGGTTCATAGAATCATCTTATTAGTTCATTTTCGGTTGTCCGTCCGACCGTCTGCACGTCCGTCTATCCGTCTGTCAACATGATAATTCAAAAACGAAAAAAGATATCAAGCTGAAATTTTTACAGCGCACTGAGGAAAGCACGTAAAAAGTGAGGTCGAGTTCGTAAATGAGCAACATAGGTCAATTGAGTCTTGGGTCCAACATAGGTCAATTGGGTCTTGGGTAGGACCCATCTTGTAAACCGTAAGAGATAGAACAAAAATTTAAATGTAAAAAAAAGTTTCTTATGAAAAATATTTTTGTAAACATCACTGTTTACTCACGAGGGCTCACATTAGATGCAAATTTTATAGTATGTATTAATATGGGCTTATCAGTTATGTATGTGAACACTGGTCAACACTGTCTATACATGGTGTTTCAACAATTAACTCAGTCAATTTTGTTTTCACTTGTTTTTTTTATACACTTAAAGGTATGTCATAAAGGCAGGCAGGATTGGTTATGTGTTTGTGTTGTATGTAAATAAATGCATTTATAAATTGAATATTTAATAACATCTGATTAAACTTTCAATATAATAATTGATTAATGCATTGTATAAGATGGAAGAAATGGGATGCTGCAATATAATGCATTCACAGTGAGGTTCATTTAAATTTGTTGTTTAACAAATGGAGAATGTGGATCGATCGTTGTTGTAAAATATTCTTTAACTGGCTTGATACCCGATCGCTTCACTGGGCTTAAAAGTAAAAACCACCGCTTTTTAGCCTCCATCTCTTTTGAACTCACTTATCTCTCTTCCATAACACTTGAAGGAATTGTTTTACGCAGCTAAAATATATTCACAATTTTAAATTTTTTAAATTGTAAAATTGTCATATTTCATTCAGTATATCAGAAAAGGTGGCTATGAATTTTCTATGAGGTCATGATCTTGTGATTACGGAGTCCAGTCAAAATGCAGTAGGTCATCAGATCAAAACCCATTGACATCAATACATTTTAAAGAAAATGAATAATTTAAAAGAACATTCCTACCGAGTACTCCACTGTTTGTTTGATTTGTGTGATAAGATGCCGTATTGTTGATTAATACCGTTGACACAAATTAATTAAATGTTTAATTAATTCTTCAGCCGAAATTTTTTGATTTGCCATGTTTGCTTAATATTTTTGTAAGTTTAGTAAACACAAAAAATTTCTTCAATTATATGTTAGAGCCATGTTAAAAAGATCAAGATATTTCACAAATATAAACAATGCTTCATGATATAGCGTCAGATTCAACACAAGATATACCCTGATAATGAAGAACCATAAATATTTATCAAATCCTTAATCAATTGTTATCCAATAATCATGTTATTAATGTAATTATTAATTATGGATATAAAAGATACTCATTCCATTTAAATGAATGAAAAATAACCATTCAAATACATAATTATTTATATTGTTGATTAGTAGTTATAATAATATTATGTAAAATTTATTCCATCTTTGTATTTATAGTAATAATAAATATCATCAACGTTATATTATTGTCTTGAATATCTTGTGTCTGATGCTCAATAGTACACGGCGAAAAACTCCTATGCGCTTAACTTTTGCGTACTATAAATATGCTCTAAAAAAAATCACTCCAACAAAATCGGATTTTTGTAGATGATGACAAAAATGTCTGCCAGTATTGTCTAACGTTTGTGTGGTCCTTATGGAAGTTGTTTGGCAAGCAGCAGAAATTTTGTTCAGTCTTTTTTCAAGCAGGATTGATTTCAAATTACCGTCATATTCCCAGTCAGCGATTTTTGCCACTATTTTTCCATAAGTACATGATGTAACAAGAAAATTGCACTTGAGTTTATCTAATTATAATCCACTTTTTTGTCGAATAACTTCAACCCCATCCATTTTCGAAACGGCCAAAAAGTTTTGTTTGTCACTATTTTTTATGGTTTTTAAAAATGGATGCTTTGACTTACCGTTGCTTCCAGACTTATTAGAAAATTTCTATTAGAGACAAATGGATAAGCACACAGAGAATCAAAGAACTCATACTTATTTACCACTCATTTTTATCGGGAGCATCAAAATAAAAATTTGCTACTGTAAATACGTGTTATTTTAATGTGCGAGGAAGTGAAATTTTATCATGCGTTCCTACTGTCGTTCCTATTCGCTTCGTGGGAATGCTTAACGAAATTGAATAAAATTTAGATAAATAAAAAGGATTGATTGCTGTTAAACGGGTTTTTCGTTTCGAAAACCAATATTTAAAATATCAATATATTATTAATAAATATAAATAGACATATGGCGCGCTATATAAAATGTATCGTATATAAGGTATCTTTAATAATAATCTATCTATAAATAAAATCAATATTTATTTATTTTTTATAAACATACACGTTTGTTTGGTGCATTGATTGGTGTGATTTATAACAAGATATTTGTTAGTATAGATAACAAAACATAAATTAAAACAAACAAATATTAATCTTGTAAATATATTATTGACGGGGTTTGACTTCCAATTTTCTTTTTTGGTAATGATATACATACATTTATATAAAGGGTTTATTTTTTTTAATAAATATTATATAATTATTTTTTATTTATCATTATGATATATAAGTTAGTTTATACTTGTAGAAATTAACATAATTATCTCCAGTTACATGAGTATGGATATCATTTTGTGTAATTAACATATTTTTTTATAATTGGTATGAACTATGTAAGGATATACAACGTAATTAAATTAGAAGAGCTAAGAAAAAAATGATAAATATATATAAAGAAAAAATGATATAAATAAAGCTTTCAAATTAAAGCTTAATTACAAAAACAATTTTACTGAAAATTTTGTTAGAAATTATTTTAACAAAAGAGCGAGAGTGTCGTAGACACCTGGAAGCGATTCTGTTTCTTTCGTTATAAATCTATATATATATATATATATATATATATATATATATATATATATATAAGAATGGAAGCTGACTTCCCTGAGTCTAGAAGCCTGAAATTTTATACACACGTTCCCTGCACGACAGTGGAAATAAGTGATGGAAAATGCAGTAAAGTTAATAACGAAATAGTCTTTATATTTAAAATTACAACTGCCCAACGAAGCGGGTGGCTAAAGTTTCTGAGATATCGCAATTTTTAGATTGATTTTAGTCCGTATCTCAAAAACTATTAGACTAGTCAATAAATGCAGCTGATTTTTGTACTTTTTGGGTCAAAATTACCTTATAAACTAAGTTTTATCGAAATTATAGATAAAAATTTTTTTTCGATTTTCGAAATTTTTTTAAGGGGTACGTACCCCTTTGAATAAATTGAGAAAAAAGCAAAAAAATCTTAAAAGTATAAAAATCAGGTAAATTTAAGGATTGGACTTATAGAAAGTTACAATGCCAGCGAGTATCATGGACATAACTTCATTTTCAAAAAATTTAGAGTTCCCCACCGAAAAATTAGTTTAAATTGAAAGTAATTTAAATTGAATTTCTATTAATGCAATTTTTTCATAGATATACGGGCCATTGTACTTCATATTTTCAAACTATATACATATATTATAGTATTATCATCTAAATCACAAATAGGTGTGGTGTGTTGTATAGAATCAATAAAATTTGCACCTGCTACTCAAGTTATTTGATTTGAAAATAAGATTAAACATTTACATAAATAAAAATTTAATTTATTTTTTTTGCTCTTAACTAATTCTAAAACATCTGATAAATAGTCTTTTACACGCAATTTTTATTTGATCAACATAAATTAATACAAATATCGAATTCATTCATAAATATTTTATAGCAAATTAATCTTTATGCATCTTAAATTATTAGGGTTTTGTATTACATTCGGCTATTTGAAAGAATCTTTTTTTTCTAGAATTAAAAAACTTAAAAACTGTTAAAAACCCAACCTGTCTGTCCTATGCTCTCCATGTTAATAATCCGACTTTAACACTTCCAATTTTTAACGGTAATTGTATTATTATCATCCAAAAATGTATACACAAATGTAGAATTTTTCAACACTATGCCCTTGTCGAGACGACGCGACAGCCTTAATCTCTATATATTATAAATGCGAAAGTAAGCATATTTGTTTGTTTGTTACGCTTTCACGCTAAAACTAGCGAATGATATTATACATTTAAAAAAAAAAATAGAAAACCATACATATATTTTACCTGTGTAAAACAATCCAAAACAAGTTCAAAAATTCGATTTTTTTAAATAACACAGGCAATTTTGATTCGATCTTATTGGAATTTTTTTTGAAACCCACTAATTTTGGGTCATTCTTTTTAGCTGTGATGTCAGTTTTTCGCTAGTTATCACTTATGTGCTGATTTCCGAAACCAGACCCCCACATTCTTGAAACCTATTAGTGCTAGGTTAATTTCGACCACAAATTTGAAAAGTATGGCCCAAATTTAGTAGAATTACTTACTTGGTTTTTCAAAATTGGATAAAATTTGGATGTAATAGAGCAAAATTAAATATTTTGAATTTTGATGACGTCATCAAGTTCAAAAATTCGATTTTTTTAATAACACAGGCAATTTTGATCCTATCTTATTGGAATTTTTTTTGAAACCCACTAATTTTGGGTCATTCTTTTCAGCTGTGATGTCAGTTTTTCGCTAGTTATCACTTATGTGCTTAATTCCGGGACCCGACCTCCACATTCTTGAAATCTAATATGGCTAGGTTATTTTTTATCATAAATTTGAAAAATATGGCCTAAGTTTAGTAGGATTACATACTTGGTTTATTAAAATTGGATAAAATTTCGATGTAATAGAGCAAAATTAAATATTTTGAATTTTGATGACGTCATCAAGTTCAAAAATTCGATTTTTTTAATAACACAGGCAATTTTGATTCGATCTTATTGGAATTTTTTTTGAAACCCACTAACTTTGGGTCATTCTTTTCAGCTGTGGTGTCAGTTTTTCGCTAGTTATCACTTATGTGCTAGTTATCACTTATGTGCCATTATTTCGAGTGTTAGAGAAAGGGAATAAGCGAGAGCAATCTTTATATCAATATTTACTTTCAAAACCAGCGAAGCAGGTGGATATCACTCTAGTATACATATAAATGTTTTAAAATCTTTCGAGAAATGTCAACGCCCGACACTATATAGATCATTAATAAACTCTTCAGTCCTAAGATGATGAAACGCTTGTTTTTCACTATGATCTAGATGCATTTTAGAGAAAAATTTCTAGTGTCAAAATATGAACCATAAAAAATCTATCAAAGTAACGAAATCTTTGAACGTCATTATTACCCATGTCAAAACATCGAATTGAATTCAAACTTCGAACACTTATCATGGAACGATGACAATACAATAATAGAATAGCTTGTCTGATTTTAACGATCAGGATCTTCAGGTTTAACGATTTCCATATCTGAAAATAAGTACATTTTTATACTGAATGCGCTACCACCATTTTTATACTGAATTTTTGATAAATAAATTCTAGTTTAAAAAACTAAAACACACAAACTAAAGCTGAACTAAAAAGTAGAAAATAAGTTTAAAAAAAAATTGAATAACTAAGCAAATAATCATTTATTCGTAAAAAAAGGTTGGAGTTCTTTTTAAAATATTTAATAGTGACTTTACTTTTACCAATATTAGTCAATAAAATATTGACAATAATTGAAATCTAGTCTTTTCTCTCTCTTGTTTTTCTTAATCACTCATCGTTGTTTTTGGACTCATCTAGTTATAAAAGCGTGTTTTTTTTTAGTTTTTTAAACTACAATTTATTTTCATAAACTTTTATCCACAGAACCTTTACCGTATTCATCTCAATTTCCATTTAATCGACATGAATTGTAATTTATAAGCAAAAAGAATAAATGTATTATATAGCCTTAAAACAAGAAGAAACATCTCACAAACTATTTGATTTCATTTCGATCAAAACCAATCAAACAAATTCTTTTTTACAACAATCATGGTGTTCTGATTTAAATAAATGATACAAACATACTATAATACACTTTTATAAATACTGTTCAATAATAAGCAGAAGTATTCATGGTATTCTTACTGTGTTATGTTGCAGTTGCATCCATACTACAATCATTTTGGTCTTTCACTTTATGAAAAATTGAAACTGGCTCAAATTTGTGAAAGCAAATAGCATTTAATGAGTAAAAATAATGAATAAATTGTCACCTACAAAAATATCAAAAAACATTTCTTAGAAAAATATTATATGTATTTCTAGATATAGATGTTTTCTTAGTAGAAAATTTTAAATAACTAAAATTAAAAATAATTATCAGTTATCAGAAAATTTAGTATTATTGTCTCACAAATTTAAATAAATAATTATGATAATTTACATTTGAAAAATAATATTTGTGCAATTTGATTTCTTATTTTCACAATTTTTAATGCATTAGGTTTAATTAATTAGTGTTTTAAAAAAATTTTAATTTGAGATTTTTATAACATAAACATGTAAAGAACAGTAAATTAGTCATAGCAGCCTCCTTTGTCGCCAAAATTTTGTACTAGAAGCACTGGCATCGGTTTTATTGTCCCTACCATAACTACGCACACAACGAATAGAAAGTTCTCGAATTAATTTTTTTTTATACGATCGACAACAAGTAAATATTTGTAGATGATGGCTAAAAGTGTAAATTTTATTTGGAAAGCGATTAACTTGGAGGAAAACACTCGTACGGGACCTTTTCTTAGCCCATTTTCATGGAAATAAGTTTTTAAGCTCATTTTCATTCAAATGGTCTTTGATATCATTCAATTTTTGTACCACCTTTGCTTAGATCATGTTAAATATGATCCCAAACCTTTGAACTTGTTTATATTTTAGAGACGCTTAGTGAATAATCTGTGTTAAATAACTATAGTATCAGCCCAGTCAGTCAGTCACTATGTATACAGGCTATATGTTTTGTTTATTGGTAATATGACTGGAAGAAAATCTTTTTATAATCTGTTTAGAGTTATTTAATAGAGTGAAGAGGTAAATAATACAAAAAAAATACTGAGTCACGCATTTGAACAAAGTAAAGTGGTAGAGAAGAGTAAATGCGTGACTATAAATTGATATGTGTGGTAGTTCTTATTGTATCCAATCATGCATGATCAAAAATAATATTATTAATAATAATAAGAATATTCGAGTAGTATTCATATTTACGTGCATATATAAGCAGGTGTGTAATTTAAAAACAATTCAGAATATTTTGAAGGTGGTATTTGGATGGTTTGGTTGCATAAAATTTGACAAGTTGGCTGATCTATCCCAATCCTCCTCAAAAGACAAAATGGTTCCAATTGCATTGGTGGCTATTGATTGATTATCGAAAAATAATATAAATTTTTAATCCTTTGAGTTTTACACATTCCATTATTTAAGGTAGTTCTGTCTCTACAATCCAGTATCAAATTATTAGCTTTTTTCCCATTCTATACGTATATACATAGCTATACAACTACACTGCATACAACTAAGTTTTTTACTGCTTACTGAAGTGTACACTACTACAATCAAATGAAATACAATCAAATACAATACAATTAATACACACATACATCCACATACTCCATTAAAAATAATACTCTAAATGTAATATTTAATTTAATATTTTAGGGAAACTAAACTTTGAATAATTTTTGTACATTTTAGTCCAAATTTTAATGAAGCGTGTTTTCTTAGTTTTTCAAATATTTTATCAATTATGCTAAGGAGAGAAATTTCAAAAGTCTATATATCCCTAAGAACTATAAAAAAATTAAACAGCTATAACAAAATTTAAAAAATCATTGACGTTACCTGAGAAATTGGCCTAATGACTTCAGGAACATTTTATTTATTAAAAATATTTAAAAAAAATTATATCATCAATAATTGAATTCTACAAGTATCTTTGGCTACCTTCATTATGTTTAAGCCTTTCTGTATTTTTCTTATAGCTATTTGGTATTATTTTTTGGGGGTTTGAAGTGTATGGGCGTAGGTTACAATTTATAAAGGATGGCATAAATTAACTGTAATTATTAATATATATTGTGAATATCTGACTGTGTGGGGAATTTAAATAATTATTGATGATTACCATTAATATATTCTAAGCCCTGTATTCATTTCGTGATTCTTGTTTCTGTCTTTTTTGTTTTAAAAAATAAATGCAAATTATTTATTTTAGAGTTTAACTACATAGCCAAAAACAATTCGCCACGCAGAGGAGGTATATTCATTAGCAAATTTGACGAATCAAAAATATTAAAAATATGGACTTAATTTCGTAAATATTGTTGTCTTTAGGTCATAGGGACTGCCGATAGAAGTGAAAACTTAAAACTTTTCGTATAAAAATTTGAAATTTCATAATATTTGAATTAAAATTATCAACATCAATCTGGTTTTCACATCCATTGACACTCCGAGCAACAGTTTTTAGTCTCCGAGCATCTTTATATAGTTTTTTTTGTTATTTAAATATATTACGGGCTGTACAAGATTATGACAAAATATAAATGCAATTCAATTGAAATAACAATTAGTACAATCATATGATTTGTGGATAGTATTTGTATTTACATAAATTTCAATGTACTTGTTATATACGCAATACTAATGTTACACAATACGTCAGCTGTATAGCTACAGATATACTGCTATAAGCATGTAAGTAACGCGAACCCATTACATTTTCCCGTACCATAAAGAGCCCAACGTCGCTAAAGAAGTTTTCACTACAAATATTGGGACAAAACATTCGATATATAAAAATATTGTCGTCTCCGAAGAAAAATAAACAAGATATGTACAAAGATTTAAAAGATAAGTTTACAACGAAACAATCTGAATTTTAAAGTAAAACAACACGAGATCATACTTCATTAACCACGAATGAATATTCGTGTTACTTACTTGCATTCGAAGATGATATTTATTTGAACTGATTGCTTATACATAACTAATAAAATCATATAAGTAGTATGGCAAACTATATCTATATTCTATATACACTTACATATAAATTTATATAACCAAGAGCAGAAATTTACTTTTAAGTCAGTTATTCTTTAAAATTATTCAACCTTGTTATAAGATCTGCACTTAATTTTCAGATAATAAAACTATTGACAAGTGGTATTGGTTCCATATTATATATATAATAATTTTGAAACTAGGGTTGAACATTTACCTCTAAAATTATTTAATTAGAATTACTGTTTGATATATAAAGTTCAAATTCGCCCTAATAATAAATTTTTATACCATGTATATATGAAATATACATAGTATATTAAGTTAAGTTCCGTGTTTGTAACGCTTAAAAATATTGATGTCACGAAAAAGTTTTGATATAGGTGTTCATAGAATCATCTAATTATTCCATTTTCGTTTGTTCGTCCGTCCGCCCGTCTGTGAACAAAATAACTGAAAACGAAAAAAGATATCATGCTAAAAGCGTAAAGCAAAGTAAATCAAACGTAAAACGTGAGGTAGACATAATATAATCAATCGTAGTAAGTTAACGCAAGTTACTGCCGTTGGTAAAAATTAAATATGTAACGTGTTGTATAGATTATATAGACCTATTTCACAAAAATTGTTAATAACTTATTATATCTTTATGCTTAGGGTAGCGGGTTCGATTCCCGCCGTCGCAACAAAATTAATTTAATTCATAGTTGTGATGGGCTGGTGTAGTGAATGGTATATGCATGAAGGAGGTGCACTCAGCCTCTGAAATTGAGGAACTGATAAATGAAATTATCAGCGGAAAGGTGGTAAAACACATACATGGTATCACAATGGGCCCTATAACCTAACCTAAAACATTATATCTCTTCTAGAGATTATTATTAACAATGTACATTTAACTATTTTCAATTGGCAACCCTGTGCTATTCATTTTATAAGTTCATGGGTGGACAGATTTAATTTTAATATAAAAAAAAAAAAACTTATCGTAAAAGAAATATCAACCTACGATAACCACATTTAAGAAAAGGTCCAATATATCACCGAAGCATAAAAATTTAAATAATTCTCTTTCTTCAATGATTAAGTAGTGATATTATTTTGATCAATTTATTAAACTGTCGGCTTATATCTTAAAAACTGATAACCACAATACATAATAATATTAATAATAATAATAGTAATAAAATTTATTTTTTTTTTATATTATAGTCACCGAATATTATATTTATACGTTAAAATACCTTGTGGTTGTCATTTTTTAAGGGCGATAAAAAAGTTTTTCGATATTTTGCAATTCTTTTAAGGGGTACCCCTTTGAAAAGACCGAGAAAAACGCAAAAAAAAAATGTTTTGATATTTGATGAAAGTCGGTGGATGGGGTAGTTTTGATCCAAAAAGTGTAAAAATCAGGTTAATTTAATGATTGGATGCAGAGTTTCTGAGTTATCGCAATATTTGAATCGATTTTAGCCCGTATCTCAAAAACTATTCAACCAGTCAACAAGTGCACCCGATTTTTGCACTTTTTGGGTCAAAATTACCATATATACTGAGTTTAATCGAAATTGTAAATAAAATAAAATTTTTCGATTTTTGCAATTTTTTTAAGGGATACTCCTTTGAAAAAATCGAGAAAAACGCAAAAAAAATTTTGTTTTTGATATTTGATGAAAGTCGGTGGATGGGGTAGTTTTGATCCAAAAAGTGTAAAAATCAGGTTAATTTCATGATCGGATGCAGATTTTCTGAGATATCGCAATATTTGGATCGATATTAGTCCGTATCTCAAAAACTATTCGACCAGTCAACAAATGCACCCGATTTTTCTACTTTTTGTGCATAAATGTTTTGAACCACCTTGTAAAATAATATATTTTTAACTTTTTTTATCATATTATAAATATGTTGTAATGAATTAAAATGAAAAAAAAAAGAATTTAGAGTTATATTGAAGCAAATTAAAGATAACATCAATTTTGAACAGAGAAAATATAAAAAATTATAGATATAAATATATTACATATAATTTTTTTTTAAGAACAATAAGAAAATAAATATTGTTAATAATAATTTTGGTTGTTGTTATTGTGACTGGAAGGCAATGAAAAATGATGATTGCATGCGCTCGCTGTTGAGAGTGGAGAATGGTGGAGAACGGTTCATATTTAAATACTTCAAATATTTTTAAAATTATTATTCTTTTTTTTATAGTAAATAATAAAATAATGTAACTTTATCAAATTATTGTCAAATTATCATTACTGAAATAGTTGATGCACGCTTGCGCTATATAAATTACCTACATTCAGTGTAATTTTTATTCCCTATACATATGTAATAAAAATCAAGCTATACTAAATTTGCATTTAACGCTTAAAAATATTGATGCTACGAAATTTTGGTTTCGGTGTTCATTAAACCACCTAAAGTGTTTATATCCTGCTGCCCGTGTGTCTGTTTGTCGGTCCGTTTGTCTATGGACACGATAACTTAAGAATGAAAAGAGATATCAAGCTGAATTTTTTGTAACGTGCTTAGAACGTACAAAGTGAGATGGAGTAAATGAGAAACATGGGTAAATTGGGTCCTGTAAACCATTCGTGTATTTCATTAGAGATAGAACAAAATTTTAAATGTAAAAGACGTTCCTTATAAAAAATCCGACATCACTGTCAGCCAATGAAGGTACAAACTAAGACAATACTTTGGTGTCCATTTACTTCAAAATTGTTAAAGATAGGGAGTTAAAAATTTGCAAATAACTTCAACTTGTGATTTTGTAAAATATTCTTTTCGAAAATTTGCTTAATTTCCGTAAACCAAATTAATGGCGACTAAAAGGCCGCCACAATTGTATTGGTTTTTTACACTCTTCTGGTTCATAAAAATACTGCAAACACTGAGAGTCAACACTTTCTATACAGGGTATTTCAACAATAAATTCAGTCAATTATTTGTTTTCACTTGTTATAAATATTTTTTCCGATCAATATAAAACTAAAAAAGGAGTATGAAAAATTTTTCAGGAAAATCAAAAGAGCTAAAATATATGCCTTTAGAAAGAGAGAATAACGAAAGTGAAATAGGATATTTTAAGCATTTATGGAGATTTAAATGCAATGAATATGGAGATTTTATTGCAACGACATGATGAGAAAATGTAAAAAAATGATCATTGGACGTATTGGTAATGGTATTTGAGAGTGGAAAATTAAACAGTATTGACTGACGAATTTACACCCGTTGAGGCAGTGAGCCAATCGGAATCAAGCTAAATTCACACGTTTTTCACTTGTTTCTATGGAAAATTACGTTATAATGTATGGAAAGCAAGTTAAGAAACAAACCATTTATAAAACGATGTGTTGAAGTCACTGATATTTGAATTTATAGTTTAGAAAAACCATTTTCAATTTTAAAATTACATGAAAAAGCAACAAGCAATTTTTAGCAACTTTCAAAAAATATGAAATTAAGAAACATGCTCTCTAATTATAATGAAATTCACCATCAAAGTTGAAAATTTGACTAAAGATATCAACTATTTATCTATTCATACTTCCTTAACTTCTCAAATATTGTGGGTTTACACAGAAGCAACATATGATAAGTAAACTTTTTCAAAACACAATATAATAAGTTAAAACGTTTTCATGTGACAGTTACTTATATAAAGATGAAGTGAAAAAAATAAATACATTTATTCATATACAAAACTAATTTTTAAATCTGTATTGTATTTGAAAACAATGTACCTTCTAATACATATTATATTTTCTATTTGTTATAACAAATAGGTAGCAACAAAGAATATATTTAAATATTTTTGTGAACCAAACAATATGAATGACTATAATATAAATATTATCAAAAAAATAATATAAACCTTTGAGATTTGTTATTATTTTATTTTTGAAAATATTTAAATCCACAATTATTTAAAAGAAAGTTAAGAAGGGACATAGAAAAGAACAACTCAAAGCTGATATGGACGATATGATTAAACCAAAAAAAGTATGGCAGATGCTTTGAACAACAGTATTATTATTATCTTGAAAAAAAATGATTTTTAATAAGAAAATTGTCTTTTATTCTGTTGTGTCGTAGAATTCAATGAAAACCATATATACATACCATATTTATATGCCTCAGTAAAATATCATATAATTGCTATTGTTAAAAAAAAGAATGGGTTAAGTATTGTAGTGGATAATTGGTTAATATTTTTTTTCTTCTCTGAATAATGTTATCTTGAATACAATACATCGGTAATTGTTTGTAATCAAATTTTAATAATTGCTTCTTCTTTGCCAATGGATGATGAAAAAATATTACTGCTGGTTGAATTTTAATATTTAGGTAAAATAAAATTCTCGAATTTTTGTTGATGTTTGTAGGTGATATAATTCGATAAGAATCTTTGGAAAATTCGAAGTATGAATTTTACTAAATCGTTAAAAACGTAAGATTATTAATTGATGGAGATGAAACTTCATTGACTTCATTGAAATCGAAAAATTTTGTTAATCTCCAATTTCGATAAAACTCAGTATACAAGGTTATTTTGACTCAAAAAGTACAAAAATCAGGTGCATTTGATGACTGGTCGAATAGTTTTTTAAATACGGGCTAAAATCCATCCAAATATTGCGATATCTCACAAACTCTGCATCCAATCATTAAATTAATCTGATTTTTGTACTTTTTGGAACATAAAGGAATCACTTATCAAACAACATCACAATTGTCCTTCGCAGTATCTCTAGTTAATTTTCAAACCGATTATTTGGATTAAATCTAAATGATTTTGTAATATAACAATATTTAAACATTAATTTGAATAAATTGAATTTTGGACATTAATTTAAATCATATAAATTAGATAATGGTACAAGAGATTCTTTTGATGATATCTATTTCGATTTCAATGAGGGTATTCTACAATTCAAATTTAGAAAACAAACAGGTTTCTCACAATTGCCATTACATTTGAGATCAATAAACTATATCAATTTATTATGGGATTTAAATATACCACAAAGTCCAATTACGGTACCCAAAGAAACAACAATATAATTATATACAATTTTTGAATGTTTTTTTTTTTTTCGATGAAACAACTTGATGAAAGCTGCATGCCCCTTTTAACCAAATATGTGTGTATATAGTCGTCGGTCGATCGGTCGATACATTCATACACATACCATACGTTGACAATATTTCTGCGGTAATTTTAGAAATAAATTGAAGAAGAGACCTCGTTTTATATATTTTACAAAGAAGAATTGGTTATTTTGTGACCTGACAATAATATTCTCTCGTAACCACAATGATATTTATAGCGTTACTGCACTGTAGGGGGTATCCGGTTTTCTTTAATTTGTGTCGTTTCATTGCAATAGAATAATTTTTATGAAAAAAGTAACCCTTCACGATACCTCTTATAAAAAAAAAACGTAATCTGTTATTTTGATGATACAAAGATTAAAATCTGTTTTTTTTTTCATTCCACCAATTAATCTCTCAGCTTCTCCAACAACTCTAATTTTTGTTAGAGTTTGTATAGAAGAGTGTCGTACCTTGGATCACAATTTACCTTTGTATATTTTATAAGGTAATTTTTTTAATATAATAAGGAGAGACTTTTCCGTATAATACTATTATTCCTATACACCATGTTTTTCTCGGTAATTTAAATCTAGTATTAATTAAGACTATATATTTTATCAAAATGTGATGCGTATTACAAACCATAATGTACCATAAATCAAACACTAATGTGTCTTAGATCATCCCACCGATTGTACTTAAAAATTATTTGTTCATCACGTTATCATTGCAGCTCATTTTAGCGAACAACGTAATCGAACGAATGTGTTCGAAACATTTAAAACCCAAAAATATTTTTTGTAGGCATTCCTACCTCTGAGAGTCCAGTACCTATTTATTTTTTATTCAGGGTGGCATTGTTTTTCCATTTATACTAATTCTAACCATATTACATTAATTACTTATCTGAAGTCGTTGATCAGTGGCACAATACGTTATTATGATCTAAGGTAGATGACGCATTTTTCCAAAACTTTTGAATTATCCACCAATAACAAAACTTTTTAAATAATTGAATTTACGCACAATACGCATACAAGACAGAATAATCGAATTTATTATATACTCTATATTGTAAATAAATTACTTTTTGTAAATTAATTTTATGTTCTTATAGCAATATCCTTTTTTGTGTCTTAGATAGCCACATCTTTCAAGAAACTGAAGGTTGATTTAAAGTACATAGCCCACATGGTACAACACTTTACACTATATTATGTATCTCTTACTCTCACTACATTTCACTTTTAAAAAAAGGGAATTAAAGTAATTATTTATTACATATGTTTATATAAAAAAAAAAGATACTTCTTGTATATTTAGATACAAATAAATATTGTGTCTAAATATGTGGAAAAATAAAATGTTTGACGCTTCAAGCAACACTATTTTTTTTTGTATTGGATTGAAACGATAATTCTGTTATAATTAGTCTTCTTACATGTTTGGTGGATGTTTTCAAATAATCATTTTTGAAACTCATTTAAAAAAAGATTAACTCAAATATAATGGTACAATATTTATCCATTAGTGCCCTAACATCCCCGTGTAATTCAATGTAATTGAAAGTATAATCAGTTCATGTAAAATTTGAGAAATTCAAGATACTTCTTATTTACTTATCCGAAACCAAATCGTTCTACTTAAATGAAAACTATATTTTTTTGTTACTTGTCATCGTACCTAGGCTACACCGCGTATTCATCTAACTGTTATGTCCTCGTGCTACGCACTCGTTGTGAAAATTTAGTGCTGACAAGGCCTATTTTGGAATTATATTTGCGATCAGATTTGAACATGAAATGATGACACTTCTTGTGACAATTTCTGTCTGTTATTTGTGCTCGAATGATATGAAGATACCTATTTACGTCAGCTAAGAATACAATGCTAGGTCTTGAATTTTATTTTCACAGAACCGTGCTCGGAGAATCTAAATTCATGTATCTACTTAGATTGCAAATATTTTTCTGTTGATTTTTTGACTATCAATTTATTTGGCCAATAACATTCCATTCTAGAGTCAAAATAAAGCAATGAATTTTAATATCAAATCGATTGATTTGAAGGGAAGAAAATAGTGTTTGAAATTTTTATAAATAACAGGTTCTGTTAAGTCAATTCTCGATAAATATCGGAGGAAATAATATATGCAGTCACAGAAGGACTTTGTATAAAGTATATTCACCGAAAAAAAGTAGTGTCACTACCTGCTGACATTTATCGCTTTAAAGATCACTGTTTTGATGCTGTAACTACTATGTAAGAACTTAAAATCGTTACAACACATTCAGTTGATAAATATTTTTAGTTGTAATTTTATCGATTATAATGCGTATCTACAAAAATCCTTTCTTTTTTTTTTGTCTTTCGTTAAAAAAAATACTAGTGATGCTCCGAGTGGGTACTACAATATATTACACTATGCTCTGCATTTGTTACATAGCACCTTGCTAGTCTATTAGGAAAACTAGATGGGAAATA
The DNA here is from genome assembly GCF_905475395.1 of Chrysoperla carnea. Lineage (NCBI taxonomy): Eukaryota > Metazoa > Arthropoda > Insecta > Neuroptera > Chrysopidae > Chrysoperla > Chrysoperla carnea. Next base: position 20,610,913 of record NC_058339.1, read on the forward strand.
TGTACTCACGTCAAACATACGATAATCGAACAACCACATTCTGAAATATTGGCATAAAGCTCAAAAAAATTCGAAAAAATATTACGATATGCCAAGTAAGATAGGAATATTTCATTCTAATTAACATCGAAGTAATTTCCCATGTCTTTCACTTTTCTGCAAGAAGTAAAAAAAAGAAACAACAAAATCTATTAACCATAAATACGTTCTTTAGGACATACCTTGATAAGTAAATTCATAAATATTCGCTAAGTTAGAAGAATCGATAGAGACGACTGTCATAAACTGTATTTTTTTTTTGGTTTAGAGAGCATCTTCACTAGCTAATAAATTATGGATAAGACGGCACTAATAAATAACAATAATAACTAAATTATAAAACAATAAAATGAAAATACTTAAAAAAATATGATGCTCATCATCTGCCCAAGAATCATTAAATTATAATATCAATAGTAATAATAATAATAATATGATCGTAATAAAATTCTATATAAGCCAAACTAGTATTAAACCAATATAAGGGGTAAGATGTAATACCTATGATACAATGTACTTTTATCCATTCTCTAGTTTCTGGATAAACATTGGTATAAAATAATCCGGGCTATATGGTCGGGGCCGGGCTGCAAAATCACTTGGCTCATCGGTACCCGTCTAAAACATTGTAATAAAGCGGCAAGCAAACCCTTAAAAACAGTAGCTTATGGCAACCCTACCTGAGCGATTGCAAAAATGAAGAAAAAGGTGTTTATTAATGAATAACGGGGATACCAACTTTACCTATAAGATAATCGGGTAATTTTCACGTGAAGTTACAGCTTTCACTCTTCTTTTCAATAAATAATAGGTTGCCAAGTCACTTTGGTCGAAGTATGATTGAAAGCTATAATTTCACGTAAAAATTACCCGTTTACCTTATGCGTCAAGTTGGCATCTCAATTTTGCATTGCAAATCGCTCCCTTCTTCATTTTTGTCACCACTCTGGTAGATTTTCCATAGCCTATTGTTTTTACGGGATTATTGCCGTTTTATTACAAAGTTTTAGCCAGTTACCTATGGGTCAAGCAATTTTGCAGATTAACTTGTAAGAATAAATATTGAAGAAAACACTTTTATCTATAATCGGTAAGAACGCGTATCCGTATTTTAAGATGTGATCCATGATATATCAGGACCTTGAAGAATTATAATATACCTTGATAATTAAATACCTACTTAAATTTAAAATGTTATTAGTGTTGGAAAAAGAGACTGCTTTCATTATAAAAAAAATTTTACTGTAAAAATCCCTGACACTACACGCTCCCGTAATATATTTTTAAATTATATTTATTATATTCATAATCACATAAATTTTCATTCAAATGTCATTAAATCATTCAAATAATATTTATTTTAAAAATATTTATCTATAATAAATAATAAACATATATAAATATTTTATATGAATACCTTACCTTATCCGTGCGTATACCTTTATAATATTGTAGCCTAATTTACATCTCTTTTAAATTTGTCCAATACCCATCATCTTCCATCAAACTATAGATGGATTGAAGGACATATAATGTATTCAGTTAAAATACTATTAAATGTATTGCCATCTATCGATTTTTATAAGAACTGTAGTATATATACTATTGAATTAGTTTATAGTTTGACGTAAATAGTTTGTTTTTTATTCATTTTAGGCGTTATAAAATACAGTTTACGTACTTTAGACGTTATCGAATACCATTAACAGTTTCATTTTTATAAATTAATTCGGTTTTTTTGTCAAAAAAGGTAAAATTTATATAAAATCTCATTATTTGTGTTGTTTATATATTTGAATCTTTTTTTAATAAAATGGTGGAAGCGCAAGGAAGTCGAAAAAGATTTTTATATAAACTAATTTATTTAAATAAAAAAACGTTTTATTTATAAATATTTATAGAAATTTCTTGGATACGTATTGCTATGCTTGAAATTTTTCTTCAAATTAGAGTTAACGTTAATATTCTATTTTCTATAAAATGCTTTAATTTACTCTTTTGCTATGTTGTAAAGCTAGACTTTTTATATACCAAACGATTTTTCTTCACAACTTTTTTGAAAACGAAAGTTATTTTTCTTTCATTTATAATGAGAAAGTTTCTTTAGAATACCCAAGCATAAATGGAAATTTTGTACAAAATCTCATTTTAAGAAAATTATGGAAGCGTTGGGAAACCGAAGAAAGTTATGGAATGTATACTTTAACTAATTTGAACATAAAATATTGCTTCATGTTTGAGTTCTTTCAAACGAAGGATAAGCGAAGCATGAAAAGCGAAGCATATTAGTTATTGATTAAAATGTATGAACGTAATATAATGTTCTATAACATTCAAGAAACTTCTTATACTTTCCGAAATGGATCGTTGATTTGAATATCTGAAAGTCAAATTCATATAAATTTGATTGAATTTGGACTATATCGAAATGTTCAAGAAAATTTGAAAAAGTTCTTGAGTTTTCAAGAGCGGGAATATTTCCTAGAAAATTATAGATTTGACACTTTTAATAATAATATTACATCATTCTTAAAAGGTAAGAACTAAAGAAAACAACTAGAAATTTACATATTTTCACGTTATACAACTTTAGTTCTTAAAGGGCAGAGATATGAAGCGTATACAATAAATGATTAGTGAAATTAGGAACATCTTATTAGTAGCAAAAGAAATTACAATTTTACCCTGAAACTATTCTACCGCTTACGAGAAGGATCCGTGAAAAGCTCAGCTTCTTATATAAGGCGGTATAACTGATTGTACTTCTAGAAAATATTTTCATATTATCAATTTACATTCTAAAACAATTTAAAAATTTGTCTGAAACATAGGAACATTAATTTTATAGTCATAATAAATATTATTAGGTATACATTAGGTATGTGTCGGATGTCTTACGTATTTTTTTTTCTTTTAAATTTTATTATTTCAAAATATTTTAGTTAATTCTTTTTTTAAAAGGATTATCTAGTTCGTTTCACATTTCTGTCAATAGAATAATATTTCACGTATGGATGTAAAAAGAGTCATATTGTTTTTTTTTTCATTCCCTTTTTTTTATAATACATTCATCCATTTAACATACAACACATAATATTAGGTAGATATATGTGTGTACTATATGTATATATTTTGGTATTTATCAGTAAGATCCCATCTCTTGGAGAATCGGATAGATATTATTGTTATTACATTATTATGTTTATCCGGTGGCCAATGAGGTTCGCCTATATTCAGCCACATAATATACTTTCAAGTTAAGACGATGAAGACCGTAGTGAATAATCAATAAATGCATGAATGCACACTTTCTTACTGAAAATATTGGCAGAGGCGTATCATTTATTTGAAAAAACTAAATGATATCTATTTAACGATGTTCCAGCATGGTATTTGCAGTTTCTATGTTAAAGCAATGGTACAATTTTTTTTTCGACAGAATTTAACGAAAAATTAAATTTAAGAATTTAATAATGCTTACTATTAATTCCCAAAGTTTCAGAAATTTTGACCGTTTAAAATGGGAAATAATTATGCCAACGTCCCAATTTCGATCAATTTACGTCAAAATTAATATCTCGAAAGTGAAAATTAATTTCTAAATTTTTTTTTTAGAATTGTATTGTATAAACATTTTTTTCTACTATTTCTTCAATATATAATAATATCATAAAAAATAGTTGGAGAGACCGGACATTTTACATGCTTTAAATGGGACATGACCCTCAAAATCGCGAACTTTGTCTTTAAATATCTCGCGATCTAAACGGTCAAAAATTATGAAATTTTAGGAATTCATAAATAAAGCTATTATAAACCCGAGAAAAAAAATTCGGCCAAATCTGTCGAAAAGTGATTTCATGCTGGTACTACCTTAAGAGAATAAAAAAAATCTTTTAACAAATAGAAAACCGAATTCAAAAGAAAAACTTTTCATAAACAAATTAATATGCACTCAAAAGTACACTAACTAATTTGTCACTAAAAAAAGAATCATCGAAATCGGTTGGCGTGGTACTGAGTTATTTGTCCTCTTGTCGTACATACTTAATACTTTTAACTTAAGAATTTTATGGTTTTCTCATGAATGCCGTTGCCAGAACTGGACCAAAATGAAATGGGACCATACGGAAAGTATCAGATTTCGAATAGATAAAGAATCATCAAAATTGGTTCATCCAGACGAAAGTTCTGAGGTAAAAACATAAACAAAAAACAACAAAAATACAGTCGCATTGAGAACCTCCTTTTTTTTTTGAAGTCGGCTAAAAATCCGGATTGCATCGTATCCAAAAATAGCAGTCGTTACTTGGTACAAAATGAAATTATTCGAACTTTTCTGTTAATTTGATATAAATGTTATCAAAAATAATAAATGACAACTGAAGCTCTTTTGTTATTTTGTTGATGCTTGGTTGAAAATATGTTAATTTGCACCATTTCTTCTTATCGCTGCTGTTTTGTTCTTATTTCATGTTGTTGAATTGTTTCTTAGTATTCTGAATTTTGTTTTTCGGAACATATTCTTGATTATTTTTGGATCAAAACCGTTGTATACTGAAACTTGCTAGATGTGCTTTAATTTTTTGAAATAATTTTTGTTGGATAATGGCATTTTGATTAATTTGTTCACTAGAAAATTGAAAATGGCTAGTTTGTGTTGTGGTGGGCTGTTTGAATCTGCTGTAATGTATCTTTCGTTGTGTGTTAGTTTCCTGTATATGTCAAATTCTAGTTTCCTAGAATGTAGATATGATTTCGATAAAATTATTTAAAACAGATTCAGAGAATTAAAAGCCAGAGTAACAAAATAATGTTTCTTCGTCAACTTTCGGTAAAACGAAAAGAGTAACAAAATATTATACTTTGTCAATTTTCGGTAAAATGAAAAATTTTCAACTCTTACTACGCTACTGGTTTAAAGAAATGCAATCGCCCACACGACTGAATAGTTTTTATGTGAATAAAAAAAAAGAAGGTACATATAAAAGAAAAAGAAAGATGAGAAATAATATTCCAAAATTGTTCGTTCGTGTTTGTTATTCTATTGACGATGGACGGGTCGGTCCATTGAGATGATTCTCGCCTGTAGGTTTTTTGTATATATGTATTATATATAGAGTTCTATCAAAACTAAGTGGCACTGAACAAGAGAGAGTATAGATACGAGTGCACATACATATACATCATACACTCTCTCTTGCTCGGTGCCACTTTGGTTTGATTGAACTCTACATGCATGATGCTTGCTGCTGATGACGATGACGAAGATGATGACGACGGTGATCTAGAAGAAGATGAACGCCCCCACTCGTTTGTGAAAGATGTCTTGTTACCTTGTGATGTGATCTCATGGTATGTAGTACGTACCTATATCTCTCATAAAAGTATTATTGAAGAAGTTTGTTTTCCCAGCTGTTTATTGTTTAATATTTTTGTACGCTTTTTAGACTCTTGAGACATTCTTTTTTTTGTGTTAAGCAGTCTTACTATATAATAGCTGCAGTATTCAGCATATATACTTACTTTATTTATTGTCCTTTTATTTAGTACTTAAATATAATAATAAATTTGTTAAAAAATATTTCACAAGCTATTCTTAATAACTCGATGTGCCTGTCATAAACACATATCATTCTTATTAATAATGTTTTCGAGTCATTCAGCCAGAAAAATATTGTTATTTAATAAAGATTTTTTTTTATTTGCAGGATTACGCTATGATATGATCTATATCGGGTTGTTTTTTTTTATAATTTCTAGATTGTATTAATTTTGATCGACATTACTTTTGTAAAAATTGTTTCCGCTGTTTTGCCAAAAAAAAAAGAAATGTTAGCAGAAAGAGTAAAAGGAATGTCATATTTTTGTTGAAACTCTTTTTTTGTTGCAAAATCTTTCTTATAAAAAAGCAGGGCATGAGTGTCAAAACATGTGTCCGTATATGTAACGTATTGTAAAGAACGTATAGATGGATAAGATTGATCATTTATATTACTCTAGCAGATACCAACCCGCTTTGCTGGACAATTTCTCCTTTCTAAAACAAAAACAAAAACAAAGACTATCACGTTACATCCCTCACTTATCCTCTCTTTTGAATTTTATGGACTTTAATTTTTAACTTTTTTGAAAATTAAGTTTACTCATAATACTAGCTGACAGTGTAACTTTCTATAGGTCCAATCATTAAATTGAACTGATTTTTAAACTTTTTGGATCAAAATTACCATTTCCACCGAGTTTCACCAAATTCCAAAACAAAAATTTTTTTTCCGATTTTCTCGATTTTTTACAGGGGTACCCCTTAAAAAAAATACAAAAAATCGAAAAATTTTTTGTATCTCCAATTTCGATAAAACTCAGTATATAAGGTAATTTAAACCCAAAAAGTACAAAAATCGGGTGCATTTGTTGACTGGTCGAATAGTTTTTGAGATACGGACTAAAATCGATCCAAATATTGCGATATCTCAGAAATCCTGCATCCAACCATTAAATCAACCTGATTTTTAAACTTTTTGGATCAAAATTACCCTTTCCACCGAGTTTCACCAAATTCCAAAACAAAAAATTTTTTTCCGATTTTCTCGATTTTTTACAGGGGTACCCCTTAAAAAATTGCAAAAAATCTAAATAAAAGGCAAGGCTAGAAAAATAATTTTAACGTCTAATTTTGTTCACTACGTAATTTTTATATAATATCTCTAATAAAATTGTCTATAAATAAGAATAAAGTAAATTACTATTGATATTACATTATTTCTCTTGCTTGTTTTTACCCAAGGGTACCACAATGCGGAATTCCGTACGGGTCGAGCTTGTATCATTAAAATACGATTAAGCGTGTGTTCATTAATCTTCTTATACTCGCATAAAATTTAATTTAATTGACAAGCAATGAAATTATTAAATCAATTAGTTACTATCTATGGTAAGCAAATCGTATAATTTGATTAACTGTTTGATTTGTACAGTAATAAGCTTTTCCTTTTTGGAATTCATAAACAACAAGTGAAAATAAACAATTGATTGAGTTAATTGTTGAAATACCGTGCATAGACAGTGTTGATTACTTTATCACATTACACATACATCCATGTCACACGTACATAACTGATATTCCCATATAATACTTTATTTACGCTTAATTGGCGCTCTCACGGCTAAACAGTGATGTTTACGAAAAAATATTTCAAACAAATGTTGGTTATTTTTTTATAAGGAATTTTTTTCCCATTTAAACTTTTGCTCTATCTCTAACGGTTTATACGATGGGTCCTACGGACCTAAGACACAATTGCCTTATGTTGTTCATTTACGAGCTCGACCTTACTTTTACGGCCAGAGTACGCTGTAAAAATTTCAGCTTTGTATCATTTGAGTTATCGTGTTGACTGACAGACGGACAGACAACCGAAAATGGACTTATAAGGTGATTTTATAAACACCTATACCAAAATTTTCTACATAGCATCAATATTTAAAAGCGTTACAAACTTAAGACTAAACTTAGTATACCATATGCATATTACACATATGCATGGTATAAAGATAATGCGATTAGATCATCTATGTTTGGTTCATACGGTAATGAGTTTTTTATCGTTTTTGAAATTTATAAACAAAAAGAATCTTATACATTTTACCAACTGCCAATCGTAAATTTATTCTCAATAAAATTTATATTATTATTATTATTCAAATGACGGACGGAATGAATGAATGGTATGATAATTTCACGCATGATCACAAAAAATAAATGATTAATTACTATTTTATGCAACATACCCAAAAAAGTAAATATACAAACAAACATAATATATAATATGAAGGAACCAAAAAGCACATCAAACATTTTATAAATAATATGATTTCGATAAATTAAATATACAACAGAGTAACATTTATTAGATATGTATATGAAGTGAGTGACGTTTGAAGAAGGGTCGTCAACTTAACAAAACAACAAAACGTTTGAGTGAATGACATTTGACGGGAATACGTTGGTAACATTGTTGTATATAAATATAGAAAAAAAGAAATATTTATGTACATACATTTAATTCTTTTTATTTTTTTCGTTTATTTTTAAAAGTAAAGTATTGTAATCGAGTTAAGGGAGAAAAATTTTCATCTTTTTCAAATTTTCACTTTTGATCTACACAGCACGTAGAATTTGATAGTGTAAAGTTGTATTTTCCTTAAGTTACACATAATATCATGGTCGCTAGCTTCAGGGACTTGTCATAAATAAGGAATAAAAGGCTTCTTCGAGTTAATCAATTCTCCAAAATGATTCGAAGTTCCCCTAAAAATTATTATTTACTTATGTAGAAAAGATACTATCCGAAAAAATTTTACTTCCACGTTTTTGACTCGAATTGTGTATGTTGCTTCAAGCTGTTTATTAATTCTAATTTGTTTTTAATTTCAGCCAATCTAGCTAAACAGCTAGATTTTTCATCTTAAGTTCAAAAAAATAGGCTCATAATTAACCGCTACTTAATCGTAAACTACTACATACCAATTTACAATATCTTAATAATAATAAATAATACTTCAAGATTATTCAAATATCTGTTCCCAATCTAGGTAAATATGGTGGGAGCGCAAATAAAGACATAAGTACATAGTATAGTAATATAATACATAATTTATCTGCGTTTCCACCATTTATTGCATTTGATATTTGGTCTTAAATTTTCTAAGGTTTACGTTTCGCTGATATATTTTTTACGTTTCATACTCCTCAAAACATTCAATTTATATGAGTCGTTTGTTTTTTCAGCACATCTTCGTGTTACCAATCATTGACTGGATTAAAATATACGAATCCAAGTTCTATTCTGAATCGACAGAAAATATGTTCCTATATCGATTGATTTCCTGAATTGGAAAAATTTTAGCACATCTGTCTACATAGCTATGCTGGAAATTTAGTTAGATTGGGTTTTTCAAATAGGGAAATTATTATAATAACATTCTACGATTAAAAAGTAAAAACTAAAAGTTTGTGGAATCTTTTAAAACGTTTTTTATATTTTATTTTTTTTGAATGTGGTGTTTTATATAATAATAACCTAACCGAATATACTTAAACACAAGCAAACAGCAGAAACTGATTTAAATTTTTTAAGGAAAGAAAAAATGCTTACATGTTTAGAGACAGAAAAATATATGTAAATTATATATTATCTTTTAATTCAATTCATTCTCTCATGTGGATGTAGTAAAAATTCCACTGAGTTGGTGGTTTGTTTCGTTGCTGCGGTAGCTTTTAACAAAAGTAGAATCAGTATATATTCCGTCATAATCGTTTATCATTTAAAGAGAACTGTTTATTTAACAAAAGTTTATATATATTTTTTTTGAAATTCAGAAAGTCTTACAGTTTTTAAATTTTTATGTTGATTGTTGTAGGTACTACATATATATGATATTGAGGAAGACAAAAAAATATTTTCAGTTGAAATATTTATCATTTTTGTATCGTTTGATCATAACTAGCTTTGATCAAATGCCGCTATATCATTTTTTTAAGGATATTATTGTTCCGTTATACATTAATTCTTTACCGATTTCTAATATATTATTTAATCAATATTCACTGTCTGTAGCAATAAGTTGTTTGTTCTTGTACTGAGTACCTACTTGTTTTCTGTTTACAAATAATTTTTTGTCCGATGATCAAATATTATCCAAATTTTAACGCAGGAACATAACTAAAACGAGATTTCGTAAATTCGCCCCTATATTCGATGTATAGACGAGTAAGCCTATTACCCATCAAGTGAAATTTACAAAATTTAAAAAGCCCCCGACAAATTCGGATTTTTCCTTATAAATACGTCCAAACTAGAACTAAGTTTGAAGATCATTGCATCTTTTAATAGAAAAAAAAATTGGTTAATCCGTTTAGGTGCTACGATGCTACAGACACACAGACAAACAGACGAGTTTTGTTTATCACATTAATTGGTATACACAGAAATTAGAAAAAAATCCAATCATTGGTACAGCGACAATTTTAAAGAAAATTACAATATCTTGAAAATAGAAATTATATCAAAATCAAATATTTTTGAAATCTCTACCAGAGTTTTAAATAAAAGGAAACAAAATATTCGAAGCTTCAGGTAAATTAAATATAATTATTACTTAAAATCATTTAAAAAATTTGACTTTTAATCAGTTTAAAGCTATTTAACTCATTTTGTAGTTAGGCAAGGTGTTCTTTGTAAATCATTAGTAAAAAAAAATTTCGTTCCCTGTCAAAATACTTAAATGCATACAAATTATTTATAGAAAAAAAATTATTTAAGAACCCTTTCTTACTAATAACTAAAGGAATCACACACCCTTTAAATAAAAAAGTAATATTAGAAAAAAACTTTTTAACATATTATTATGTAACTGTCACTTGTCATATTAACATAAATTTAGTTAAAAGTTTTTTTTTGTTAATTTTTTTTTTAATTTTAAATAAATATGATTAAAATTTACTTATTAGAGAGACATGCATAAAATGACAAATTTTTTATTAATTGTATTTCAATCGTAATTGATCACTATACGCAAATTAGATATACTATTTCATTTATGCTAATTTTTATAATAAAATTAGGTATGGTGGATTATTTAAATGTTAAATTTTTCTACTAAACAAAGGATAAATCGTGCTATGTTTTATAACGGCTGCTTATTATACTCAATGCAGAAGGAAGTGTTTAAATAAAGAAATCGATACATAATAATTAAAAATTAATGCTATCTAGTTCCAAACGTTAGCATTATTCCAAAAAAAATTTTGAGTTAAAATTGGCTTGAAAGATTATGTGAAAAATTAAAGCCGAAGAAACCCTTCTTCGACGCATTATATGCAAACAATTTCCCCCCGAAATGCTTTTTCTTTTAAATGTCATGATATCCCAAAAATGATCTATTTTTAGGCATTTATCGGGTTGAAAGTGGGGTTTTAATCATTCAAATTTGAAACAAAAATAAATGATGCAGATTAGTAAATAAAAATAAGTATATAAGCTGTTTGATCTAATTGCTAGTGGTTATAAACTTACTAGTTTTTCATTTATCCAAAATTTATCAGAAATTTTTCAGAATCGTTAATTTTTCAACACGTTTCTTCTATTTTTTGTATATTTTGTACATTATGACGCGGCAAATCTTATTTCACCAGAATTGTAGAAAGTGAAATATTTTTATATCAATGTTACGAGGTTGAACTATTTTGTTATCTGATATGAATTTTTTAAAGAAGATCATATCAGATATGCCCACCATGTACGTTGTTGCTATGAATGTCGACCTGTGTTATCAATGTCGTAATTTAAATAATCTTAAATATTTTACTTGTTGAATTTTTTTATGAATTATAATGTAAGAAACCACAAATAAAGTGAATAAATGTAAGAAACTCAAATAGTATAACATATTATACAATTTGTGTTTCTTACATTTATTTTGTCCTCGAAATTATCTCAACGTACTTACTTTTTACCAATTGAACCAAATTTGTAAACATATACAAGACAGCGAAAATTTTTTGTATAACTGCATGTTTTTTGTTTGATACTTGTCAATGATCTCTCCGATATGCTTGCACATAGTTCACCTTGTCAAGATTCTCAGTCATTTCTTCGATTTTGTATTCAGATATTAATCGAAGACCTGACTTAAAAAGACTCGCACATAGTCAACTTATACTCTGGCAGCAGTAAAAGTTAGCACTCAGCCTCCTCGTGGGTACAACGCCTCATCAAAATGGATTAGGATTGAAGAAATAAAATTTCCAATTTACTTTGCTTAGTCCACTTTTATTTATTTAATATTTTAATAATCTAAAATATTTTTGACTAGTTTCGTCTAACATAGACATTTTCATAACTTGGACTAAGCAAAGTAAATTGGAAATTTTATTTCTTCAATCCTAATTATGAAGTTCCACAAAGTAAAGCTCTCTACAATTAATGACGTCCAATAGCTTTACTAAAATATTTTAAGCTCATATAATAGTTAGTCATGTTAATACAAAACTTAACGTATTGTTTGTAAAATCACATTTTTGGATCCTGCCATTCTTGGTATTATATTTCATAATTCATATATCTTATTTGAAGTTTGAAGTTCAGGGTCTAACCATGGCAATCCTCTAGTAACATAAATCAAATCAATAAGATTCAATAATTTGATTATCTATAGTTGAACTAAATATGATATCTGCAAAGATTTGTTAATTTTTACTCTCACGATCTGGGTCTATGTCTTCAATATGTATTTAAAAAAAAATTATAACGAATGAATAAGATTTGAGAAAAAAACCACAAAGAATAGATGAAGAACAAAATACAAAACATAAAGGTTATTTCCGTATTAAAAAATTATTGATATGAGATCAAATCTATATACCTAGCTATGATGGTCAAAAAATATAATAACAAAAAAAGTTGATTCTTTTGAATAATATTTTAATCCGGTTCCAATATACGAAAATATATAAAACAGAAATAAAAAATTTGCTCGAATATAAAAAACTGTATCGCTCTGAAATAAATTGACACAAGAACTCTTATTTTTTATGAGTTTAGCACAAATTCTACTGCTTACCATTATTAACATATCAATTTTGGAATTGAAACTTCTTTAGCCGCGTTGAGAAATTTTATTATATTATTAGTTTTTTAATAGGTGGTACAAATTTTAGTTTGGTGGTCACACAGTCAATTGGATTGTCACCTAAAGGTAATATTAATAAAGCTTTGGGATGAAAGCTAATGAGCCAAAAACCTCTAGGACCTCTAGGAGCAAATAACTGTTTTACCGACACTGAAACATTAAAGATAGGTCTCAGTAGATGGCGTTTTTACACGATTAATATGCAGGGGGTTTTTGGGACGAAAAATCGATCTAGGTAGGTTTCCTTTTAAGAAAATGTCGTTTTCTCTCAGAAATGGCTCCAATGATTTTCATGGCATTTAGTATGCAGGTGATTTCTGGGGCGAAAAATCAATCTACCTAGATTTCATTTAAAATACATAACGAACAAAGCTTGGCCATCCAGGTACTTATTTTTATAAAGATATATTTTTTTAGACGTCTTTTTATATAGGATAAGAGTATTTTGCGAACTTTTCCAAATGTAAATAGTATTGCATATATTTGAATTTTGACTTCCTAAATCTCGATAATTCGTTTCTTGTACCTTTGGTCTATTCACCAAAAAGTATCAGAATCAATCGAAATAATAAGTTAAATTCAATTCACATACAAAATTGCGGGGTCTCTTTGTGTAGGTTCATTTTTTCTTACTCTCAGTGTACAACATAATCTTAACATCAACTTTTGGCCCAATATATATTTTAAAATAAAAAATATTTATTCTATTGAATATATTTATTATTATAAATATTAGATTTGTGAATAGAATATTTTTTATGATTGAAATACAATCCAAATATTCAATTTTTTATACATTTATTTTCGTCACAAGGGTGGTCAAGAACTATAGGCTTGTTTTTTTTTTTCTACTTATGTAATATATATATGTTGATATAACAATGTCATTGAAGAATCGCTTTTCAAAAATTATGATTGTGTGGGACTAAATTGTGTGGACATAAAAATAAACTATAAAACTGTCATCATTTCTCTTTTTTTGATATTTTGCTTATTCGATTCTCATTATATTTGTTTATTCTTCGCTTATTTCTTTCGTTTCCATTGTACGTTTCAGTATTGTAAAATATGAAAAACCACTGTAAACAATCTAAAACAAACAATTGACTGAGTTAATTATTGAAATACCATGTATAGACAGTGTTCATTACTCTGTCACATTACACATACATACATGTCACACATATATAACTGATATTCCCATATAATGCATACTATACAAATTGCGTTCTCACGGGTAAACAGTGATGTTTACGAAAAATTCTTTCAAACAAAAGTTGTTTATTTTTTTATAAAGAACATTTTTTACATTTAAACTCAGTGTCAATTAATATATATCCCTCGAAAGAGTATAATTGTGATTGAAATTACACACTGATACCCCCTATATTGTTAATCTGAAATTTTACTTACCGAAACAAATGTGTTGATGTCCAACAAAAAGAGTTTTCCAGCGGTGAATTTTAAAGGTTTTTGTGATTGACGCACAATCATCATTAGAGCTTTTTGAATACTTGGATCTTTATCAATCCAATTTATTTGGGAGATTTCAGTTGCAATCTCCTGTCCAGTTATCACCGACTCATTTGCCCACCAACAGTATAAAAATAATTGTAATATATTAATAGTATAAAATATTACTAGAAAATTAAATTCTATTGAACCCACTGGCAACTAAAAAATAAAAATTTGTATTAAAAAATCTGGTTCAAAAGTGTCACCGTGTAAAAGCCTGTACAATGTAACCGATCAAACCACCTATCAAACATTAATAAAAAAACTTGAATCCCTTATACACCCACTGTCCCTAAAATATCAGAGTTATCAGGTTTCTCAAGAAAATCCCTGTCATCAGTTTTTAGTTTTCGTTGAAACATAGGCAGTACATAACTTTGAGATTACATCTGGCGTAAGGATATTCACTAGAGCAGAATAGATACTGGAATAATTTTTTATATTTTTTAAACAAACACATAAATACCTTACGCAAAGGGGTAAGTTGAAAAAAATGCATCCCTTAATTTTATCCAGAACAAGATTCTGTCGATTAAATTAGAAATTAAAAATTGCTATTTTCATGCCGCTAATTTTGTAATGTTCGGCTTACAAACAGAATGAGACTAAGAAAATTATCTTCCAGTGGCTTTTCTTGTCAAACAAAAATATATAATAATCAAGTTAATTCTCTTTTCTTAACATTTGTGCTTTAAAATGTCCGCATCCCGAAAGCTGTTGACGGTGACCATAAAAACTTTTGTCCGGGAAGCCAAAATCATACTGCAATATTTCACCCAGTTAGCTTCATTATTCAAGGCTAACTATTTTTAGCTTTACTATTTTATAAGATCAGGAAAATGTTCCTTAAACTTTTCTTTATGTCTTTTTCAAACGGGATAATGATAATATTTCTAACTTACCAGTGACATGCGATACAAGAATGAACATAAGCTTATTATGCATCCAATAAATTTAAAAAATATACTCATTTGAAAAATTGATTCGAATTGTTGAGAGTATTCAACAATATTTGCATGATGTTCAATAACTTTTCGAAACTCATTACAAATAAATAGTTTTAATTCTTTATGTTTATCGAATAACTGCTGAGTATTTTCAGTAAACTTGAAATTTTCCTAGAAACAAATAAATTGAAAAATTCTCAATTGGAAATTATTTTTTATCATTTTAATTACCTATTATAATACAGTATGTACTACCAAAAACCTGATATAAATTTAATCTATAAAATATTATGAATTTATTTGAATCGATTAAAAACTCTAGGTATTCAAATTTGAAAATGATCAAAATCTTAAAGAATACTTATATTGTAAATTGTTGAAAGAGAAAGTTTTAATTGACTTGAAAAAAATGCAAACAAACGTTCAGACGGTTATCGAAAAAAATGGAATTGACTCTAGTGACATGAACATTTCTTGTCTTAATATCAATAAACTAGGTCATATAAAAACCATTGTAGAATTCCTACGTTGAAATCAATATTATTTGTTTTGATATTGATTAATTATTTGATTGATTTTCGATTACTTACTTGATGCTCTTGTGTTCGTAACATAATTCGAGATCTCATTCGTATAATTGATTCTTTTAATATACATAATTGTATGTAAATATGTACTGATACACTGGATGTTAATGTGTCCATTGCAGCCACAACAATACCATATGAATATCCAGAATACATTTGATAAATCGATAGCAATTCAAATGTCGGTGTGTGATTCACATTTATAAAAGACATTGGTACTAGAGGCATTTGACGTGCCCCGTTTATATAACCAAAAAACCATTGAATTACACTTAATAATACTAAAAAATTTACACTCAATATGAAAGCGATCATCTAGAAAAATATTTCGGTAATGTAATAACCATAATTGTCAAAAACACTGCTTAGGAATCGTACTATTCAACAGAAATGGAGACTAAATTACAACCCACCTTAAGCATGGTCTGACTCGCTGTGCTTCTATAAATCTGCCTAAGTATAACCAAAATTTGCCTAACTATAACCAATAATGGTTTAGTTGTCGGACACTCATAAATAAATTGATAAAAGTCTTTTGTCGGAAAAAGGCTTTAGAGTGTTTGCAGCAGGGGAAAATCATTTGAGAATAAGAAGACCAGTAAGACACTCACTGGGCTTCTTATTGAACTTTGTAAACTCAATTTGCATAAGAATAAAATGAGTCTCATTTTGTCATGAAAAGGAGAAAACTGGAATACACATTCTTTGTAAATGCGAAATTCTCTTTTTCAATCAACCCCATCACTTGGGATACACTTGTGTTACCCAGGAATATCAGCTGACATTTATAATAATTGCAAAGAGGTGCCTTACATAAGATCTTCTAAAACCTATTCCTAACTCAAATCTAATCTAATATTAAGCATGGATGAAAGCAAAGATAATAAGTTTTATTTAAACTATGGTGCAATAAAATCGAATAAATTTATGTCTGAGCAAAATATATTTTTGGTGAAATCAAACTTGGTGACTTGAAAATTTTTCTATCATGCATCAAATCTATACAAGCTATACTTGGTTGCTTTTAAGCCACAGCCTAAATACATGCACTTACTTGAATGTTAGATATTTTTATTGCACGTTTAATTAATTTAAATTCTTTATCTCCTCCACGTTTCGGGTTATATTTAAAATATCCATAATGCAATTTTTTTAATAAAATACTAATATTCTTTCGTTTGAATCTAAATATTGTAAATTGTGCCATCGCTGAAATCATAACAATTTTGTAATAATAACTATATGATATTTTCATTATATTTGTATTGTATTGTATAAAATTAAGTTTAATTAATAATTAATAAGTTTGGAATTATTAAAACTTTAATAAATTTTATAAATAAAATTTCCATAAAAATGTAAATTTTTGGAATATTATTCATTTAAATATAGGTTTTGAAATATTCTATTCAGGGTTTTGTCTTTTCTTAAAGTTTAACTACCACCAAATAGATTTTCCTACTAAAAGAGCCCCGCAATTGTCTAACGGAATTTTGAAGTAATAAATTCTACGGTATAAAATCGAACATATCGATATACATTTATTAATTCGGCATTTCTCAAAGTTCCGATTTTCATTTTCATTTATTACAAAACACAATCGCAAATTAATTCGTATCTAATAATTATTTTGAATATGTATGATAAGGGTAAAATAATTTTAGCCAGTAAAATTTAATAAATACCTGATATTTGTCCAATAACAAAGCTGCCTAAATTAATAAGCATAGTAAAATCTGAAACTAATGCCAGCTCATAAAAACTTAAAAATGTATGAATATAAGGTACATTTAAAATATGAATCAAAGAAAATATATTTAAACATTTATTTAATTTTTCTGTAACATGTATACCATGATATGCCAAAATAATTAAGAAATATTTGAAAAAATTATTTGGTAAACATGTTTTTGATTCACTTTTCCCATACATTTTGATACATTCAATAAAATTAATAAAATTCGTTTGAGAAAATATGATATCAGTTATTGATTGAATTTTAATATTAGTTTATTGTAACAATATTGGATTACGGTTATTAAAATTAATAATACTGTAGGATTATTAGAAATTTTAACATAAATAATAGGTTTGTAGAGAAACCGGTTGCTAGAATTTTCTGCCAAAATTTAGCAGAAATTGATTTGGAACCATTAAATCTATTGGCAGGTAACTTTATTTTTCTAAAAAAAATTGTAATTCAATGTAATTTTAGGAGGTATATAAGTCAATTAGATTGTTTATTAATTATAGTGTACAGGTACATTTTGCTTGGTTTGAAATTTATTTCTAAGGGGCTATAATAAAAGTATAAGATAGTGCCTATGAAATTTGTTACCTCTTAAACAGCTGAGCCACTAGGGTTCGCAACAAAAGAGTAAGGAATAAAAGATAACTTTTAAAATTACAAGTGAAAACAAACAATTGACTGAGTTAATTGTTGAAATACCATGTATAGACAGTGTTGATGCGCAATCGTATAGACAGTGTTGATGCGCAATCGTTTGTTTTTTTTTTGACGTCACGTAAATAACAAAAGATATTCACTTTAAAATACACAACACACACACAACTGATATTCCTATATTAATACATACTATAAAATTTGCACCTATTTAACGCCCTCGTGGGTAAACAGTGATGTTTACAAAAAAATGTTTCAAACAAAAGTTTTTTATTTTTTTATAAGGAACATTTTTTACATTTAAACTTTTGTTCTATCTCTAATGGTTTACAAGATGGGTCCTACGGCCCCAAGACCCAATTGACCTATGATGCTCATTTACGAACTTGACCTCACTTTTTACGTCCTGAGTACGCTGTAAAAGATATTTCAGCTCGATATCTTTTTTCGTTTTTGAGTTATCGTGTCCACAGACGGACGGGCGGACGGACGGACGGACAGACGGACAGACGGACAACCGGAAATGGATTAATTAGGTGATTCTATGAACACCTATACCAAAAATTTTTTCGTAGCATCAATATTTTTAAGCATTACAAACTTGGGACGAAACTTAATATACTATGTATATTTCATATATACATGGTATAAAAACTACACTTTGCCGAATTCAAAGCCTTCCTTGAAAAGGAAGGTATATTGGTTTTTCTCAGAAAATGAGGTTTGTGCTGAAACCCAGTTTTATTTCGACAGTTAACTGTTGGTAGTAAAAGTTGTTATTTTTTAATAAAATGTATTGTTTGCTCATTTTTGAGGAGCAAGCACTATTCCACTTGGGAATGTGTTACTTTGTGTTTTGGAAGCAAAAAATAAAACAGCAAAATGGGATCAGGGTTCCTTAAAACATCACGTATTGAGAATTTTGTATGTGGTAAAGTAAAAAAGGAGAGAAATCTTATAAGATTTACAAACCTTAATACAGACCTGACTTAAATATAACAATTTACCTAAACATAACTACTAGTTTAGGGTTTCTTGTTAAAATAATTATTGAATAATAAATACAAAACATACAAAATATTGGATAAAATGACAGTAATTACATCAAATGTTAAATCATGCATAATTTAAATATGAAACTGAACAATAAATTATTATTGTTATAACAATATTAGTTTATTATGTTATTATACAAAAAAAATATTTTTTTTTAGGTATATATAATAGTTTTGACAATTATTTTTATATTTTTAGGTCATTTGAAAAATATATTTAATCATTTATTAAAAATATGTAATCAAGCAGAAGAAAAATTAAAAAATAGAATTATGACAATATAATAATGTTTATACTTCTTGTCATTCTTAAGAAATTTTATTTATTTATGATATTGTGTGACTAAAAAAAGCTGTAAAAATATTATCTTTGGACACAGCAAAAAAAAAGTATACCAGATTAGTTCAGGTTGCATGTTTTAAGATTTATTCGTTATTTTCGATTACCGTTGTTAATGGAATCTTTTCGAATGTATACTTAATTTGTTTTCGATTATATTTTAACACAAGATGTTTCTTTGCGCTGATTTCCAAATGATTTTCTTCTAGACTTTAGAATAAATCTTTTAGATACCCATATATAGTTTTATATACATTTAATACAGAGTATAAAAATAATTATTTATTACGTAAGCAATTAATTATCCTTAAAAATAATAGATAGAATATAAATCTTAAATTTCCTGACAGATTTATTTTGTAGTAAAGTTAAAAAAAAAGTGAATAAAATTGATTATAAATTATTAATTTCTTTATAAAATATTATTCTTTCTACACTGTAATAATTTATGTAGATAAACAAATCAACATAAGATTTTTAACCGACGAAAATCCAAGGAGCATGTTTTCAACTGTGTTTACGATGTACTTAAGATTTTAAGCTTTAAAAACTCACTCTTGACTATTTGTAAAAGCGTGAGACACCCCTGATCGTCCGTGATATTTTAAATTGAGAGCTTTCAACTTTTACAAATATTCATGCATGGGTGTATCATAGATTATTTTCTACTTTCGAGCTACAATCAAAGCTTACCCTTAAAAAGTATTTTTTATTAATTTTTTTTAGTATATGTGTAATAACTTCAAGAAAAGAGAGGGGATTATACATTTAGGAGTGGCATTTTTTTTTAAAATTGCATTTTTATTGACTTTAATACCATTACTCCATTTAAATTGTATGAAAAAATTCGCCATTCCTAGAAAGTAGAGAACAAGGATATAAAATTATACGAATGAAATTTTCACGCATCATTGTATTTTATTAACTACGTTTTGAAATCGGCGCCAACGATAATCTTCGGCATGACTCTTTAAAGGCGATTTCAAAACGTAATTACTCAAGAGGACATTAATTATTGATAAAAGTATTTATGTAAAAATTGTTATTATTTGATGTCAGTTCTATTTTTTGCCTCACAAATTATTTTTTATTTAATACTCAAAGTACATGAAATTATAAATTAATATTAAAAGTTGTCTTTGTTAATAGGTAAAATGTGTAATCTATGTTTAAATATGTGTCTGTTGAAATTTAAACTTTGATGGATTTATTAATATTTTATTAAAAAAAAATGATTATAATCCATTTACAAAAAAAAAAAAAAATTGACTGAAAGGAAAAAATATTGCTTTTTGAAAGAATGACTTTTTTATAGTTATTAATAACTATTGTTCAAAGTTTATATACCTATTTTGTATTCATGATATGTATATAAGATTATTAATGAGTAATAATTACAGCTTTCAGTATATGTTTTTTTTTATTTTATAAAAGGGAAACATATTTTTTAACTGTTAAAAGAACTATTTTTTTTTGTTGTTGTAAAGAAATTAACACGATTGATTACTTCTTGTGAGATCATGGTGTTTTCATATTGCAGTAGTACTCAAACTGTCCTAAACTGATGGAACATTTTCGTATGAATACATATAAAGTGTGTAAATATATCACCAAAAAATTTCGTAAAAAAAAAAAATTGGCATGTACTGCCAATTTTTAGTCGGTATGGTACTGAAGTGGTGTGAGTGCGACCCCTGTAGTCCTGTAGTCCATACAACTAGTTAGTCTGATCGTTAGTCTGTTAGACTTTCCCCAGAGGGGGGAAAACATTAAAAAAATGATCTTGCTAGCCTTCATAGATTATTCTTCGAACATGTACTGCAGCTTATGCTAGAACGATCATTATCTCCACAGATAAATGATGTGTTTTATCCACTTTTCAGATTCTTTTTATTAAGTTTTTTCCAGTTTTCTTATTACCATTTAAAAACGGCTCAACTAATTCCGCTAAAAACTATTTCAGCTCTTAAATACACGATTACGCATCGAATAAACCCAGTCCGTGTTAATGTCAGAACTGGTTCGCGAGATAATCGAGGAAAAGGAATCAGAATGAACATACGCTCGTACATACACACACACACACACACACACACACACACACACACACACACACACAACTTAAATACACAGACATCACATTGAAAAGGTTTGATTCGGATATTAAGGCCTTGAAAACCGCGGAAATATGTAAAACTGGAGATTTTCAAAATCGACCCCATTACTTTAACTTCTTCTGGGAAGTTAATAATGGAAATAAAAGTCATTTTATTGATGAAGATATACCTAGTGTGACCTATATTTGTTGTTCAAAGCGGGCTGTTAGCATTTCACGTCAGAAATTCTTAATGCTACCTTATTCCATAATCTCAATACTTACGTTAGCAAAGCTGAAATTTGTAATCTTTAAAAACTCCTTCTTGTTGTTTTGAATAGTAATTTCAAAAGCACACTTGTTGCGTACTATTTCAGATAATTTACATATTTGTAAAAATTCAAATCTACATGTCTGAATTACGTAACGCTGAAAAAATATTAAGTATAAATATTTAGTACCACTGTTGACTAAAGTTCTGTATTTTTTTTATAATTGTCTTTTAATTTATACTTTGATTAAATTCTTCAAGTGTATAATAATCGTTTAAAAAATTATTTTATATATTTGTTATGCTACTTATACAGACAGCTTCGTGTTTGTCGATAATGGTATTTAAATTTACGTTGAGGAAGTTTAGGTTAAGAGTAATTAAATTGTGAGTAACATCTTAATTAAAAATTGTTGTTGTTGTTGAACATTAAAAATTAATAACACACGTCTGGGGAAAATATAAATCCTTAATTCAATATTATAAATCATTTTGTTGTTCTTAAAAACAGCCGTTTTAAATGGAACGTATGTATACATAATGTTAAAAGGTAATTAAAATTAAAGTTTTAGGTATATAATTTATCTTGAAAGTTTTAAAACATAACCGCTTTACCTTAAATACTGCTGTTTATCGAAATTGGAGATACAAAATTTTTTTGTTTTTTGCAATTTTTTTAAGGGGTACCCCTTTGAAAAAATCGAGAAAATCGGAAAAAAAATGATGTTTTGGAATTTGATGAAACTCTGTGGATGGGGTAATTTTGATCCAAAAAGCATGACAATTTGGTTTGTTTATTCGACCAGTCAACAAATGCATCCGATTTTTGCTCTTTTTGGGTCAAAATTACCTTATATACTGAGTTTTATCGAAATTAGAGATTAAAAAAAATTTCTAATTTTTTTAAGGGGACCCCTCTGAAAAAATCGAGAACATTGGAAAAAATAATTTTGTTTTGGAATTTGATGACACTCATCAACACTTTTGATCCAAAAAGTATAAAAATCAGGTTAATTTAATGATTGGACTTATAGAAAGTTACAATGTCAGCGAATATCATGAGCAAAACTTCGTAAGTAATCAAATTATATGTAAGCTCTTCGAATTCAAATTATATGTAACAAATGTAAAAATTATGGTTTCATAATAAAAAAAAGGAAATTTTTTATTTGGTTAAATCATGGAAATATTTAAGGTATATCATTCACAGACCTTAAGACAATATCCTCCTATTCAATCCCATTTGAAGTGGCTGCTTAAACTTTTTTTTATATTGATTATATTTTTCTACTCATTTCTTTCAAAATACTCAATCAGTTGAATAATTCAATTCGAACAAAATAATATAGTAAATTGAAAAGTTAGAAAAAGTCGAATACCTACTCAATACTCCTTATAAAATTCCAAACACAATAAACTTCAAAGTACAAGGCTATAATACCATCAAATTCAGTTCAGTGATTGTTAAGATTGTTAAAATGGAATGTTTCCATTTTTTACTGAACTAAAATTAATCCTTTCTTGTATTTAAAAAACATTCAGCCATCCTTTAACACATCTGCTGTCATTTGTGATGTTTTATTTTATTCATTCAATTTATAAAAATTATTAAACAATTTCACACTGCTTAAATCAAAAAGGTGCCGAAACGAAAAGAATAGTTAAAAATATATATTACTCTGTGTTTATAATTTCAGATAAAATTGTTTAATATATTCAAAGTCACGAACTAGGACATAAGAGACGAATGTATTTTTAAGTTTTTTGTAGTTTTTTCTTTTTTTTTTTTAGAAAAAAATCCTTTTTTCATTGTTCCCAAAAAAACATTCATTTTATCAATTCTATATAGTCAAAACGACTTATTTTTGAATAAAATAAATATTTACTAAATATTTTGGGGAAAATTACATCCATATTGCAATATTAGAAATATTTATTTATTAATACTAAAATTAAATTCGATAAAACGTCTGCATTAATATTTAATAATACACCATGCTTTTGAATAAAGACAAGGTATCACAAAAAGAGTTTACCATGTTTCTTGTCATTCTTTTAGAAATAGGAGAAGATCCAAAAAATTAAATATTATTAATTAAGGAAAATTGAAAAAAAATACATTTGAACCAGGACTTGAATCTGGACTTCTTGGATTTATGTCAAGCGCCCTACCAATTAAGCCATTCGAGTTCTAGACACAGAGTGTAAGTCCGAGTTCGAGTGTATTTTTTTAAATTATCTTAAATTAGGATTACTAGACAAGATATTTGTCAATATTTAGTTTACGCTGTATGTATCATATTAAAAATCATCAATTATAATCGAGAGACCATGGTGTAAATAAATATCGTATACATGATTAAAAGTAAACAAAAACAAAAAGTAATTAAATATTATTGTTTCACATAGAAGATTGTCTAAGATTAGAGAATTGAATTATTTCGTTTTGGTCTCAAACTTTCTTAATGTGTTACAGGTCATTTAATTGAATTGTAAATGTACATATTATCCTGGCTTTTATCTAAAGATAAAATTTCAGTACCGAAAAAAACATTTAATGATATGTGCTAATTAATATCTTACAGGAACAAAATCTGACGTTTATATATGTTTATTTTTACTCAACCACGTATGGTTTTCTTAGTGTTGGTAGCGCAAACTTGATGAATTGGTTTCACTGTCAGCAAAAGATTTTGTATAAATGTTATATCAGAGTTTCATTTAAATATTTTAAAGGTTATACGTTCAATTATTAAAGAGGATTTCTAGTAAGATAGAATTTAATTGCCGCTTCCTGACTAGGTTTAAAAATGACAATTTCTTTTTTTCCTCACCCCGGGGAGCAAAATAACCCAAAAATTCGTGACAAGCACATACAATTATCAACCATTCGCAAAAAAAATCAACAAAATATACCAGGAGGCAGGCCAATAGATTAATTAAATAATAAAAAATTCAACTGGAATATTTATTTACAAATTATTCTGTGAAAATAAATTAAATGATTAATTGATATTTATAGCTGAAAAGCTATAAATATCTCGGCCAAATAGTATTTTTCGGCGATAGAAGCGACGAAGAAATACAACAAAGAATAACCAATACTTGGCGGAAATACTGGTCGCTCAGTTTCATTCTTAAGTCGGATATACCACTGTGTCTGAAAAGAAAGGTAATGGACACATGTATCCTACCAGTTCTTCTGCATGGCACTTAAACTCTGTCCCTGAATAAAAAACAAATGAACAACTTGAGAACATGCCAACGATGGGTCGAGCGTAAACTACTGAACATAAAAATAAAAGACAAAATTAGTACAACTTGAATTCGGTCTAAGACAAAAATCAGGAATGTCGTGGTGAGTGTCAAAAGGCAGAAGTGGAAACGGGCGGGTCATATGGCTAGACTTTTGGATGACAGGTGGACTATTCGTACTACTCAATAGACTCCATATAGTAACACCAGAAAATAGGACGTCCTCCAACGAGATGGCGTGATGATTTGGTCAGTTTTGCGGGTGTTCAATGGTCGTCAAAAGTGAGAGATAGAAACCAATGGCGGTTGTTAGGTGAGGCCTTTGCCCAACCAGTGAGCTAAGTAGGCTTTTATTATTATTATTATTATTATTTATTCGCTGATTAAAGAACTTGTTTTAATTAAATACTTCTCGGTTTTCTCGTACTTAAATCAATTGTCGTCATATTTCATTTGTATCAGTTCAAGAATTGTACTTCAAATTGCTTCTTAATTTACCCGATTTTGAAAATTCAAAAGAATTCAATGGTGTCAGCTTACGATCTTTTACCCAATGACTACAAGAGAATATTCAATAAACAATTTTATTGATGTTTTTTTGAAACACACTGTTAAAACAGCCTGCATTGTAAAATTGGAATCTATAATTATTTTTTTGTAACTATGATGATTGAGTCATCAACCAGGTGGTCTGTTTGACAAAAGACTTACTACCTTCTTTAATAAAAACCCCTTTACTTTTCGTTTTATTTTTCATGTAAATTATACTGGCTAGCACTACGTAGGTAGGTAGGTAGTTACATGAATGCCAAACGGATCCAATGGTCACGCAATAATTTGATTGCTTATAACATATAAACGTTGTAGACAAAAAATGTGGTATTCAAAAATAATTAAATATTAGATTTGAAAGTTTACAGTTAAAATAGGTCTGTAAAATAGCTATACTAAACCCTTATATGTAAGTCCGAAAAACATAAAATTTTTTATGGGTTCAGTTTTGGTAGATTAAGTTTATGTTCATAGTCAAAATAAATATTATATTTCGCCAATAGCTTAAAAAAAGTCCAATAATGTCCCTAAATATTGAAATTTAATTGTATTTGGGTCAGTCAAAAAATAATAAAAACTAAAAACTTACCAGCTTTAACTAAAGGCTGATTTCGCGTAAAAACATAGTCAGCGGTAGAAGAATTGGAGTTGAAATCTTACCTTTCTCCGCAAGTCAATTTTTTACAATACTTAAACCCGCATCCGTACTTCAATGTACTTTCTATGTCCAAATATTATTTTAAAGACCCTTTAAGAAATAATGAATACAAATTTTTAAGGATCTGTATCCATGCAAGGTCCCATATTAAGACCCTCTTTTATCTTGAACTGATCATGCGCTATGTCTTCGCAGTCACTAAAATTAACAAAAATATAAACGCGTATAAAATTTTCGCGACAAAAATTGAGTTTTTTTGCTAAAAATGGTACGAATACTCCTCTACCGGAGTATAATATCGTTAAGTTTATCACATTATTTTTCGATTCATTCTTGATATTAAGCGCCTCAAGCTTTAGCAAATAGTCGGGTATGAGTGACTCATATATAAAATTATTTTCTACTTTTTGGTACAATAAAAGCTTGTCCCTTAAAAGTACTTTTTATTAAAAAATTTAATTTAAGATTTAAAAAATGTATATAAATCAAATATGGTGGAAGCGATGGAAAAATCTGGACGCCACAACCTTACCATGCCATTACCATTGTCATCCAAACTAAATGTGCATGCAAAATTGCAGCTCAATCGGAAGCCGGAAAGTGGATCAATGGATCAAATTTGACTTGCAACACTTGATTACAGACAGACAACGGAACAGGTGAAACTAAATAAAAGCTTGTAAAATAGTAAGTTTTATGGATACAAATTAATATGTAGTACTTCCAAAACAGTTTAAGTCAGCTAATGAAACTATGTTTATACCATGTATATATGAAATATACATAGTATTATAAGTTTAGTCCCAAGTTTGTAACGCCTAAAAATATTGATGCTACAAAAAAAAAATTGGTATAGGTGTTCATAAAATCACCTAATTAATCCATTTCCGGTTGTCCGTCCGTCCGTCCGTCCGTCTGTGGTCACGATTACTCAAAAACGAAAAGAGATATCAAGCTGAAATTTTTACAGCGTGCTTAGGACGTAAAAAGTGAGGTCAAGTTCGTAAATGAGCAACATGGGTCAATTGGGTCATGGGTCCGTAGTACCCATCTTGTAAACCGTTAGGGATAGAATAAAAGTTTAAATGTAAAAAATGTTCCTTACAAAAAAATAAACAACTTTTGTTTGGAACATTTTTTTGTAAAGATTATTGTTTACCCGTGACAGCGCAAATTAGTTCAGAACATTATTGATATGTTATATATATATAACACATAGTATCAATTATTTGCATAGCAACAACATTGTTTATTTCAAACATATACGTCACTTATAAGATTGTATTATTTGTTTGTGTATCCGTCTGTGGACACGATAACTCAAAAACGAAAAAAGATATCGAGCTGAAATTTTTACAGCGTACTCAGGACGTAAAAAGTGAGGTCAAGTTCGTAAATGAGCATCATAGGTCAATTGGGACTTGGGTCCGTAGGACCCATCTTGTAAACCGTTAGAGATAGAACAAAAGTTTAAATGTAAAAAATGTTCCTTATCAAAAATTAAACAACTTTAGTTTGAAATATTTTTTCGTAAACATCACTGTTTACCCGTGAGGGCGACAATTAGGGCGGAAATTTTATAATATGTACTATACTTGATTATCAGTTATGTATGTGTCACATGTTGGTATATGTAATGTGATAAAGAAATCAACACTGACTATACATGGTATTTCAACAATTAACTCAGTCAATTGTTTGTTTTCACTTGTTTTGGTTTAAGTTTCTGTTAATTATCCAATGATAATTAAGTATAATGGCTATTAAAAATTCAATTAATGTTATTAAGATTATTATATAGCACGATTATTAATTGACAATGACTACAAATTATCTAGTTTTTGTTTTTGTTTTGAGGGCTTAAAATAAAAATAAGTAAAAACTTCTTTTAACGTTACCATACAGTAAGTACAACAGTAAAGATGTTAAGTTAAAAGTGGCTTTAATAATAATTATATACTTCAAAATCAGTATTTAATTACCACACACATAGGTAAAAGGCTCCGATTTTTTGTTCTTATGAATTATATTTACCAAATACAGGATGTTTATGTACAAAAAAAAACGTGTATAGTTGTCGTTGTCTACTCAAAAATTAAATTCTATCACATATTTAATTAATTCACAATCAAAATGCATTTACCAAATGGATGTTAACGGGTGTATCAGAACTCAGTGACACTTTTTATTGTGTGGCATTTCATTCAGTGACAATAAACTGTCCAATGTTAGGATTGAAATTCGGTCATGGAGCGTGTCCGTGGCTAAAAACAAATTGGAGAAACAATATATAGAGAGTAATTTCATTTAATTTTATTTATTGGCAATTTTATTACAGATATGCATTACAAAAAAAAAAATTACCAAATGAACAAAATTAAATCTAATATTATTTCTCTGGTTTTTCCTTAGCGGTATATCCTTAGACCGTAGACCTATTTTTAACATGTTTTTTATCAACTCGCTTTTTCTATATCTGGGTGGAATTTAGTAATTGATTTTAAAATAACTTCCCGATGAGCTAGGGACTTGAAATTTGGACCATAGCTCAGAAGTGGATGACAATGCATGAATATGAATATAAAAAGAAGGATGAACCAATCCGCAGGACCTATCTTGTTAACCGTTAGGGATAGAACAAAAATTTAATGATAAAAAACGTTCCTTATCAAAAAATAAACAACTTTTGTATGAAACATTTTTTTGTAAACATCACTTTTTACTCACGAGGGCACACATTAGAAGCAAATTTTATAGTATGTCTTATTATGTAATGAACATAGTCTATACATACATAATCAACAGAAATCAACAGTGTCTATACATGGTATTTCACAATTAACTCAGTCAATTATTTATTTTCACTTGTTTTTTTTGAGAATTCAATCAAAGTTTGAAAAATGAATGATAATGGAATTAGTGAGTAGATTCGTCCAATGACGTTGTTTTTGTAAAATGTGTTCACTATATAGACCTCCAAAAGTTAATAGACTTTAAAATCAACTTATTTATTAATGTTATGTTTTAATTATAAATATTTTTTGTTATAAATTAATATTCAATAGCCATCGTTGTTGTAAAGCACACGTAGTCGTTCGTACGTATTAAAATCTTACGTTCTGTGAGTGGGTATTCTTCATTCATGAAGTAAATAAGTATAGGATATAGAATGTTTATTGAGTAAAATAAAATGAACAAAATTCATATAATAAGTAAAGTAAATTATATGTTTCATTACAACAGGTAATATTCCAATTTATAATTCAAACGAAATTAATATAAAATTTTTATACACACATTGATTATCTAGTAGACTCAATATTTTATTTATACAGTGGCTATCATTTAATACCAATCTGTATGAGAATAGAAATCGAACTTCAGTAAGGTAAATTTTTAGGGACTACAATCATTTTTACGCTTATGAAGGTTTCTCACTAAACCAGTTTCTCGCTCGCACAGATACGTGAGTGACTCTTACTTAACTCTTCCTTAATTTTAGTCCCTTTTGTGGCGAAAAATCAATCTAGCTAGGTTTCATTTTTAAAAAACGTCGTCTTTTATGAAAAACTGAAACCTTCACTGCAAAATATGACTCTTCCTGACATCTATTGGTGTATATCGTAGTTAACGAAATAAAGTACATTACCGGGACATTCAAATTTGTATTTATGTGGAGTTTTAAACGTTCTTATATTACAGATAAAATTTGTGTTTTTTTTTTAACTAAAAAAATATCGAGCAAAGCTCGGTCATCCAGATATTATTATTTATTAAACAAAAGTTATTTTTGAAATGGAATAATGAAAAAAAAAGGTAAAAAGTATTTGTAGCCACTGTAATAATTAAAATGCATTGAAAAATGCTGATTACTTTGAAAAGTTTTGATTATATAAGTTAGTTGTTACCTTGGTACCTAAATTAAAATTTCAATTTACACATTTTTTTTTTGTACTTGGTTACTACTTTTACAGTTTAATTATAAACATTATCATCAGCTCGGTAAGAGACAGGCAGGTATGACCTGATTGTCACGAGTTTAACAAAAAAAAGGCGGTTTCTTCGGATATTTTTTAAACGAATTAACTTACACACTATAATTTAATATTATCAAGTGAAAACTACAGTGAAACTATCCAAATGTATTCAAATCTCATAGTCCGTGCATAGTGAATAAGATATTTTACCGATTGAAACTTCGTATGTGGGCTAACTAAAAACGACAAGGCTGAGACATTTTTTATTCGGGATAATTCGTAAATATGCGACGTTTACTTTGATGGTGCCTGCTATTGAATTGATTTCTTTTGTTAGAAAAATTATTTATCCCGAATTAAAAATGTATTTTGGACGCTTCGTTAAAATGGTTTCCATTTAATCATTCTGTAACTTAATTTACTATTATCTTACGACAGGTAAACTTGGCGCACGCGATGGGTTATTAGTTGTTTGTCACACGGAAAACAGTGCAGAAAGAGCGTACTTATCCTGCTTTTAGGAAGAAAAAATTAAGAAAAGCTTATAAAAATATTAAATTAAAAATTTACCCCGATATAAAATCAAGTCTGATCAATACGCTTGTGGCATCGGGGCTGCTAAATATACTAAATATATTGACTGGCTTCGATTTTTTTGTGTTTTTATCTATGTTTCAAGAAAGCCTAGTAGCCCGTTTGAAGATCATCACTTCTTTTCTAGTTGTTTCTGGTAGGAAATCTAAAATTCGCTATTGAAACATAGCTAAGAGCACTTTGGGTGGTTTAGAAGCTAGGATTACACAGGCGGACACGCAGATACGCAGATACCGTTGTACACAGACACGTTAATCGTATAATACCCCTAGTTTTAGTAGGGAGTTAAAAAAACCTACGAAATTGGTTCCTTTTTCGAGTCCAAAAAGTATTACCGATTGAGTTATGGTTCATTAAATATGCACATACAATTATGGTTCATACGAAATGTTATTTCAAACAATCGAAACTTTATTATAATAAATGTTAAAATTTGTATAAAATCCTCATGTACAATAAATATTTATTTAAATATTTTTATAAACATGTTTTAATATGTTGTATTGAAAACACATTGCATTTACTATGTATCTTGTATGTACACTATAAAAGAAAATAAAAAAAATATTCATATTATTAATAAAATGCGTTTATATTCACACACAAATATTATATATTAAATTTTAATTTAAGGTTAAAAGGTGATAAATTTATTTTAATAAATACTAATTTAAAATATTATACATTTTTAATATTATTTTCTATTTAAATTTGATAGGATGTAAAATTTATATTATATGCCGGCCACACACTTACCCAAATATCTTTATATAGGCTTTAAAGAAAAAGATAATTAATTTAATGGACAGTGTTTTTCGATATGTTGTAAAGGAGGGTGTTTTGACTAATTTGCAATTATTTACATGTTAATGTTATAGAAATGTCAAATTAAAATTATTGAAAAACACTAATTAATTAAACTTAATGCATTAAAAATTGTGATAATAAGAAATCAAATTGAACAATTATTATTTTTCAAATGTAAATTATCATAATTATTTATTTAAATTTGTGAGACAATAATATTAAATTTTCAATGTAAGCCATAAATGCAATCCATACAATTATATATGCATCCATACAATTCTATAATTAAAGAAGTGTATCGTTACCATGGAAAAACCTCCAATAAAACTCACGAACGATGCGATTATATATCTTAATATATATATTTCTTGTGTGCGTGTGTATGTGACTGAACTCCTCCTAGACGGCTGGACCGATTTCGATGAAATTTTTTGTGTGAGTTCAAGGGGATTGGAGAATGGTTTAGATTTACCATTCGGTCCAGTACAACTGTTTTTGAGGGCTCCGTACCAAAAAAATGAAATTTCATTAAATGGTGGGAGCGCATATAAATCATATCACATTATGTATACTATGTGTACTATGTATTTTTAATAGTATTCAGGTATTGTCAATAGGCATTTATTAGAGCCATATGCGAGCGCAGCGAGCTCTACTATCAAAGGTCAGGCCACTCCAATAAATAGGAGTTAAATTGGGGTTTAGCGGGATGGGTTTAGCGGACAGGCTAAACGTAGTATAGGTATTCATGAATTGGAGTTAAGTTTTTACGGGACAACGTCCGTCGGGGCCGCTAGTACATTTATATTTATCTACTTTACTGACAATAATTTCTGATAACGTCGTTTAATTTATTCATAGATGTCGAATCTTTCGTTCATAATATACCTTAACTTCATGCGGAAATCAAGTACACATCTCAAACAATTTGTATAACATATATAACATGTAGATTAGTCTAGATGTGTAATTTATCTAGTGTACCTTTTGTCTACAATAAATAAAATATAATGGTTTATTGTTTTTTTTTTGCTGTTGATTTGAACATATTAATGCTTTCTTTCTATACATAATGAGTTTTTGTATCTAACCTTTTGACATTTAATTATTTTTAAATTAGTATTCGTTTTAATAAATAATTACAACGTACGTACATAATATTATAATAAACTATAAAATAAATATTGTTTTATAATAAATTATATTAAAAAATAAAAATTAAGTATAATATTATTCTACTTAACTACCTATTTTATATAACTAGAACTATTAATTTGAAGAACAAAAACTATTAACTATTTTTACAGTTTTAAAATACACCTTGATTTAGTACAAAAAATTGGTCACTTTAATTTTATTTCAGAATTTTCAATAATTGAATAAAAATGTCTTTTAGAGTCTCGTTCTCTGTTTCGGGTTACCAACCGTTTATGTACTTGTTGATTAGCACATGGTACTTAAATCTAAAATACTGGAAAACGTCTTAAAAGTTTGTTAATTGAGATACAAAAATTTAAGGTATATCTATACATATTTCAATCCACTGACGTCGAATTCAGTTTAATACCAAGTTCTATCGACTTAAATCATTGGGAAAACTGTTGATTGTAGCTAAAACCAGTCCTTAAATGTCCAAAAGCTGTCTAAAACTAAAAAAATTGTATTTTATTATTAATTTTTTACCAAAACATCCGCTATTTTTTTTCACAAAAACATGGGCCATTTTTTTTCGTTGTTGTCTTTTTATTATGACTAATTATAACTTAGAGATATTAAACGAAAAGTAAGAATACAATTTTTCGATATCTGGCGTAATTTTCAAAATATCGAAAATTGAAAATTTTGTTTAATTATTCAGCTTTCGATATTTCGAAAACCAAGGCGCATATCGAAAAAATTTATTCTTGTTTTTCGTCTACATTCACAAAGATATACTAAAATTCATCATCAAAGTTGAAAATAAGTTAAAAATAATTTCAACCCTAAACCTACCCTGCTCTTACATCCCTTATATGGACGGAGACACTTGGTTTTTTACTTTTCTATGTCATTGCTTCTATGTTTACTTTCTATTAAAAAGTTTTTTTTAAATTTGTTTTCATTCATTCCAAGTGAAAATTATCAAAAACTTTCAAAATATGTCGTTTTTTGAGATTCCTCCATAAGAGCCAATGTATTTTATATCGATTTTCAAAGACTTTTTTCTTAAAAATTTGCATGGATACCTAAGCTGAAATTTTAACCACAGATTCTTTGAGCCAAAGTCTACCTATAAAAAAATTTTGAGCCCTTAAATCAAACATTGTTGTCATGCTCATACATCCTTAAGGACTAGAAGTTACAAAATTTTTTCAATTTGGGCTAAATATCAACGTCAATTTTTTTTGTCGAAATGCATGTTGTTATGCTGTTTAATACTTGCATAACATTATGTAATTTTCTCTTTGCCGTAGATAATAAAATTTCTTCAAAACAAACAGATTGATTTTTGTCCAAAAATCTGAAAGATCCCTTATTTAAACAAAAGTTGGGCAATACATGCATTCACAAAAATCATATAAATTGATGGCCCATCAGTACTCTTCAGGAATTTTTCTTCAAAATACATAATCCATTGAAATAAGATTCGCATGTAATTAGCGTGGGGCTATTTCCATGTATACAATTGATATTGTCATAAATAACGTTACATGGCCATGAAAAAAGAGAAATAATAGTAATTATTATTATTACAATTTGATATATTTATTGATTTGTTATTACCAATCTATTATTTTGATTTCAAATATCATCGTCTTTAACTACATATTTATCTATAAAATCTATTAATCGATATTATCATTATTGTTTGATTACCACCCGTGTTGATGATATATTCCGTTATAATAAAATGTAATTAACTTATGGACGCCCTCAATATTAATGCTTTTTTTGTACCTATAGTCAGTTAATATACTGTACTGTAGTTATATAAACTTTTT
This sequence comes from Chrysoperla carnea, assembly GCF_905475395.1. Lineage (NCBI taxonomy): Eukaryota > Metazoa > Arthropoda > Insecta > Neuroptera > Chrysopidae > Chrysoperla > Chrysoperla carnea. The sequence continues at coordinate 20,645,683 of NC_058339.1, forward strand.
ATACCATGTATATATGAAATATATCATAGTATATTAAGTTTAGTCTCAAGTTTGTAACGCTTGAAATAATTGATGCTACGAACAAAATTTTGGTATAGGTGTTTAATAAAATCACCTAATTAGTCCATTTTTGGTTGTCTACCCGTTTGTCTGTCAACACCATAACTCAAAAACGAAAAATGATATGAAGCTGAAATTTTTACAGCGTACTCAGAACATAAAAAGTGACATCGAGTTCATAAATGGGCAACATAGGTCAATTGGTTATTGGATCCGTAGGACCCATCTTGAACAAATAGTATAAATGTCAAAAATGTTCATTATAAAAAAACAAACAACTTTCGTTTGAAACCCTTTTTCGTAAAATTCACTGTTTACCCGTGAGAGCGCAAATTATATATTATGTATTATATGGGAATATCAGCTATGTATGTGTGACATGTATGTATGTGTTATGTGGCAGTGTAATCAACACAGTCTATACATGGTATTTCAACAGTTAAATCAGTCAATTGTTTGTTTTCACTTGTTTTTTATAATATAAATAAATTAATTCTGATTTAATTAATATCCCAAGTTGGTAAATAATAAATGAAAAAAGAAACGAGTCGTACCTGCAAGTTATATTTACTACGCTGTTCATAAAGATATGAACCATTTAATTTATTTATGTTCGAGATCGTATTGAAGAAGTGTGCTTGTTCATTTCAAAGATTATGTAGTCATTTAAAGTTTAATGTATGGCACACCTCTTGAATCGAGAACATTTTTAAATAATCAATAATTTTATAGTCACAGTCAAGTTTTGTTTGCGATGTTACAGGGTTATTTAAATATTTATAGAAAAAATCAAATGCCACCAATGACTGCATACATTTCGGTTCCATCAAGTTATACGCGAGTGAAATCTTACAAAAAAAAAATTAACCACAAGTTGCTTTTTTTTGGTATGTTATTTACACGCTACGTTTTTAAGCAAAAAAAAAATGTGATACCTACATAATCCGTGAAAAACTGCAAAAAATTGCGAACTTTTTTTAAGTTTTTAGAATTCAATTCCATAGCTATGAGCTTTTGACCTTAGTTTCTACTATCATTTTGAAAGTATATTAAATTTGAAACATTTGAAGCCAACCCACAGGTTTAGTGTAATTAAATTTTGGACAAAAAATTCATATTGACAGATTATAAAAAAAATTTTTTACATATACTCAAAATTTATGGCAAGCTGAATTGATTAAAAAAGTTTTAGTTTCCTTGGTAACCAACATCGTCGGATTTTGTGATCGATTTAAATTGTTACACATTCTTTGGTTTATCTCCCAACCAGCAAACAACTCATAAAATGCGATAAGGAACATAGTTCCAATAAATTTTCTTTTGGTACAGTAAATCTGGCATTTTGACTGGAAAAAATTACAATACTGGATCTGAGGTTATGGATCGTTAGGGGGGCATGTAAATAACTTTAAAAAAAATTAAGAGAATTTTTCGTTCCGCTGTTTTTGAGAAAATCCAAAAAAATGGGAAAAAAAAATTTGGAATGCGTTTTTCTCAGAATCTATTGATTTAAGGGAAAAGTTTTTCAAATAAAAAATGTAGAAGACACTGTCAGCTACATTTTATGTCATTGGAGCAACGTCATACAAGTTAAATTACAAAAAGTAGGTGGCGTTAAAGTATTAAAAAAAGGGTTTTCCACGGTTTTCATTAAGAAAAAATGATTTTTTTGTAAAAGTGTAAATGAAAAAGTTGTTTGACTCAAAAATAACTTCAACTTTTATTTAAACAATTTTTTTGTAAAACTTACCGTTTTTGAAATACAGCTTGCTAAAAAATCTGAAAGTTAAGTTTTTTTAAATTTTGAAAAGGAGTACTTGATTTCCTTTTTATTTTCTTGGTTTATTTTAAACATACATTGTTTTACTATAGCTCGGAAACGGTAAGTTTTTCATAAAAATTGTTTAAATAAAAGTTGAAGCTAATTTTGAGTCAAACAACTTTCTTATTTACACTTTTACAAAAACATCATTTTTTCTTAATGAAAATCGTGAAAAACCCTTTTTTGATACTTTAACGCCACCTACTTTTTGTAATTTAACTCGTATGACGTTGCTCCAATGACATAAAATGTAGCTGACAATGTCTTCTACATTTTTTATTTGAAAAACTTTTCCCTTAAACCAATAGATTCCGAGAAAAACGCATTCCAAATTTTTTTTCCCATTTTTTTGGATTTTCTCAAAAACAGCGGAACGAAAAATTCTCTTAATTTTTTTTTAAGTTATTTACATGCCCCCCTAACGATCCATAACCTCAGATCCAGTATTGTAATTTTTCCCAGGTACGGCTTTTTTTTCGTCTATATTGACTGAATCATTTATGACGGCGGAAATTGATCCCTGCTGTTTTAGGCATCCCACATACAGAAATAGTTAGACTATAATTAAACAAGCTACTAGAATTGGTTGCATTTGAATCAAATCATGCTGTAAATTTTGAAGGTGGTACGTAGTATTATATTTGACCACACGTTCAGTTGAATTAATTAATTTTAAATTAATATACTATACATAAGTAATGGATATTATCTTAAATTTTTGTTTTCTTATAAAATTTTATCTTAATAATATTCTGGTTTACCTCATTAGCATAATATTTAATTTTCAATGCACATATTATTAGAAATTAATGCGCTACGATGCCACAGACAGGCAGACACACACACATAGCGGTCAAATCTATAACACCCCTTTTTTTATTACTTATTGTTGTTGTTCACATTTAATCATGCACACGAAATTTACATCATGGTCTATTCGACTATATTTTGACGTATAATGCTACATACAGGCGTAAACTGAATGTTGACCAATATCTTGTCTAGTAATCTTAATTAAAAAGAATTGAAAAAAATACACTCGAACCAGGACTTCTTGGATTCATGTCAAGAGCCCTACCAATTAGGCTATTCGAGTTCTAGACACGAATGCAATTTTTTCAACTCAATGAATTTTTTAAATTTGTTTATCCACTTATTTATTATTATTACTTATTGTTGTTGTTTACATTTAATCATGCACACGATATTTACATCATGGTCTCTTCGACTATATTTTGACGTAATATGTTACATACAGGCGTAAACTAAATATTGACAAATATCTTGTATAGTAATCTTAATTAAATAATTAAGTAATCTTTTTTTAGTTCGGGGGTTAAAAATAACCATAGGTAGGTATTTTTATTGCCTCAAAATTTCTAATATTTTATCAATAATTTTGAATACATCATATTTTTCACAATCTCTCAAAATTAGTCATACTCTAGAATGTAAAAAAAAAAAATTTATATGTACCTGGAAAAACAATAATGCTTAGAATTTTTTAATTAAATGAAACGATAAAATAGAATTCTACAAAAATTTTAGTTGATGTTTACGTTTTAATTGTATCTTGGATGCACAGTAAAAGTATTCAAAATTACTCATCACCTGTCTACAAAATGATATTTTTTAATTATTGAACATAGAACGGTATCTTTTGTTTTGGGTTTAAAAATGTAAAAAAATAAAATTAATGAAATTATTTCTCTAGCTAAACAAAAGTATTCCAAAAAATTTTGTTGGTGTTTCTTCTAATAATAAATTTATAATCCACACCTTTCTTTACTAGATGTTTATAGTTTGTATTTTATTTATTTAAAAAAAATAATAAGATACAAATTATTGTAATCGCGCGAGGGAAATTATTTTATTCCCTCGCTTCTCTTAAATTTTCGGTTTTTCATTTCAAAGTACGTAAAAATCGATAAAAATTAAAAATTTCTATTTGGAATAAAGTATCTGTACTCGATTTTGAACTCGCTATGTGTGTGTGTCTGTCTGTCTGTCTGTGGCATTGTAACACCTAAACTGATGAACCGATTTTGATATTATTGTTTCGTTTGAAAGGTAATTTAATGGAAAGTTTTCTGACCTGTTTTTCAAGTGAGAATTTAGGGTTCCGTACTCGGAATAATGAAAAAAAATAGGCGATAATCTTCAAAATCGATTAATTTTCGTGAATGTTCTCAGGAAAAAGGTACTTTAATGGAGAGTATTTAGAAATGTGCCTTTTCCGAATGTAATTTTGGCCCTATAAATGCCATGTTTGAAATTTTTTTAATTTTTGTGCGAAAGTATGAATTACGATAAAATTTCTTAAAATTAAGGTTAAATAAAAAAGTATTTTTTTTTAAATCTATTCAAAATATGAATAAAAGTTATTGTGAAATCATTAACAGGATTCTTAAAATCTTTATATTTGAAAATATTTTTTCACATGTACCATAAAACCGATTTTTAGACTTAATGGATTTTTAACACAATATTTAATTATAATAGCTGTTGTCTTGACTGGTTGTATAACATCTTCATAATATTAATGATAATAACGCAATATACATATTTATATGCCCAAAAAAAAGAAGAATAACTGTACAGTAAAACTGTTCAGGGTGGTCTATATAGTACCTATATAAAACTAGGTATATACAACAAAGATTTTAACTTAAGATGATATACCCTACTTATCGACGACGTTTTTGATAACATTTTCCTAATATTTATCAAGTTGGAAAGGCTTCCATCTATGATTCGTGTTTGTTCATTGTTTATGTCTCAAGCTTGAGATTCCCTGTAAAGTTGATTTCTTTTCAGATACAATACAAATAGTTTGTAAATTGAGGCCATAACAGCAAGAGTTGCCTTAATGCCTAGACAATAGATTTCCAAATAACAAGAAAGAAACAGAGGCTCTCAAATCAAAAAATTGTAACTTTATAAATCGATGACAACACTTTGTGTCTACTATAATAGTTTTCTTTCATTTTTACTTGACAACTCGTCTTGCCGTGACATTTATTAATATCCGCCATTGAACAATAATAGGATATTCCACTATTTTTGAAAAAGTACTTCAAAATGTTATAATAAGTGCTAATAAAAAGCCACCAAAAATTTATTTCGGAAAAATACACACGCTTTTTTGCCAAAAACTTAAATTAAATTTTGAACTTTTTTAAACTGTCAAAAACGCGAGCATCCAATTTGATGACGTAATATGGGTATCACTTTACGAAATAACACAAATAAGTTTGACAGATATATTCATAGACATCTGATTATAATAAATATAAATACTCATTATCTATGTATATATTATACCCAGCTGTCTACACTGAACTAACTGATGGTCTATGACTCATGCCGCTATGACATCACAGCAGGGCTTACCCGCGTTTTAGGTCACGTGATATACAGTTTAAAAATTACGATTTTTAATTTTAATATTTTAAAAGAAAAATGTGCTTTTATGACTCGAAATCAGAATGTTTAAGTATATTTTTACATAAATTTTAACTTTTTTCAAATTTCATGATTTATTTTTGACTAACGATAATAACCTATTTGTTTCAAATTTTCATTGTTTATCCTCGATGGAATTCCCACAATTGCGTTTATGTCAATCGAGTCTATATCAGAGTTCTAAGACAGGTTTAGGTCAAATAGTGATGTATACATTATTTGTAACAAATAATTTTTTAGAAATACTGATAAAAGATACACAGTGTCATATGGATAGCATAGTCAATATGGCATAATTTTGCATATATTTTAATCACATTAAACTCTCCTTACATAACCACTCGGTATTTTTGCTATCCTGCACCGACACTGTCATACCACCTCCAGATTCAAACTTGAGAAAGTTTTATATTTTGCAATTGCCTTCGTCATTAGTCTGAAAAAAGGTTTAAATCAAAACGACTTGTTTGTATGATTGGAATTTGATTTTATATCTTTTAAAATATTGGACAGTAAATTATATTCACAATTAAAAATGTTAAAACTAAAATAATAAAACTTTTGTAATTTACTTTATGTAAATGAAATAGATTTACTGTATTTAACGTCGGTGGTCCATCAAATTTGCATCATCTGCAGTTAATGTTGTCGTAATTATATCTGAAATCGCACTCTTAAAACTTATTCCAAGCCCACGGTATTTTTGTTGGCTTTTGTTCAAAGAATGAAGATTGTTTACATTCAATCAAAACACCTATACCATGTATTGAATATCAATTTTGTAATATGTCTTATATAAAAAGCTATTTTATCTTAATTCAGAAGTTGTGCGAAAATTGATATGAGAAATTTACACAATATCTTACATACGATGGATGCATTATGATAATTAACTCAGACACCTATTTGTTGGTCTTATGCTTTAGTCTATCGGAGAAAATATGAAAACTGTTTGAACAAAAACTATATTTTGTGTAATAAACGAATATAAGATTTCCTGGTTATTTGTTTAATTATATAAGTTAAAATATTACAAAAATTAATAATCAAAGAACATAAATAAATAAACATTCAGCCAGTCAGCAGCCAGTTAATGTTTTATTCAACTAATACCATATCATTTTTCTTTCATTTTTTTGCAAACAAAAATTCCATGACCATACTAATAATAAAAGATTTTAATATTATGTATGTATGGTTTGTTTATATTGAATTTTGATTAACTCAAATTTTTTTAACTCGTTGTTTTTTTTTATTGAATATTTTGCGGCACATCATTCATTCAGCATGAAACTGTTGTAAATGTTTTTTTCTGTTTTTTTTACTAAACAAAAATTTATGGGAGAGTGCCATACCTTGGACTACGATTTACATTAGTAGATAAGTATATAGTATCTACCATAAAAAACACATTTTTTTAAATACTTTGTCCATAATCATACAACTAGTACTAAAAATAGTAGTATTTCATTGAAGAAATTATAATAAGTTCATTTTGCTACATGAATTATATGTAGTCCCATGTCGAAATCGTCATATTGGTACTACTCATTTTTCCAACAGTAGATGCCGTTTTTTGTGGAACTTATTGAATGTCACTGAGTCTCCCTTCCATAATACCTCCATGGCTAACATAGAACTGGTACCAAAAAATCTGCGTGATCGATTTGGTAACGAATGTCATTATAATAAATTTTTCTAATTAACAGTATTATTAACTTATAGTTCTATGAAATCACGCTACTTTAACTTCTTACATGTGTTATTCATGTTATAGGACTATAACGTACTAATCACAACTCTAGGGATTAGTATCAGATACTTGATTGAAATATTGAAAATCATACAAATTTCTCTCATAGCAGTTTCCGAGCGTCTAGTAAAAGCATCAATCGCTTTCATTAAATACCTCAGGATGACTAGGATCTCTTTCTTCTACTTTCTACCCTATAACAGGAGACATAACAACTAAATAAAAACATCAAACCAACATAATGTACCAATGTTGCTATCCTATAGATAGCAAAATAATACCTTTAAAGAAACTCAAAGATTATCTACGTTATGCTCTTGTTGTACCCAAGGTACAACACTTTGCTCTATCATTAATTCAACTACAAACTTCATTAACAAAATGGTAACTAAATATGAATTAATTGAAATTTTAATAGCATCTTCTATCACATACATAATCGGATGTGTATTTTGTTTTTTGGTACGTCTCTAAATAGCCTTAATTATGGTTTAAATGATGAATTTTGATGATATATTATATGAACGGCTGCTATAGAATTTGTTAATAAATATTTATATTTATATATATTTTATAAGACGCGCATATGTTTGCGGAATAACAATGAAATTTTTAGTGATTTTGTATTAATAATGTTTAGAAAGGCATTATATTACAAATATTGAACAGCCTGTGGTGAATATGGTCTTCAAGGACCAGACCAATTATTTCCTCATAAATCTTATTCTTTAAGAATGTATTCATTACGAGTCATTAAAATTGTATTTATTACGAGACGATTGTAAGAACCAAAGTTCTGTAGTTTTTTATTGATTTAGCACAATATAAGCTGTACTTTCAACATATTAGATTCATATTAGGTAATTATCAACAAGTTAATAAATATTGATACATTTGTTAATGTTGGTACTCATATCCCAAGTTTTTCAGAAAATTAGTTATCGTAAATTAACAGTAGGTCTTAGAAGAATTAATAAAATTGCGACTTTTTCATGCATTGTTTTCTAAATAAAATACTAATTGTACTTTTCAGTAAACATTATTTTTTATGTATATAATAAATCAGAAAACGAAGTTCTATTTTTAACCAAAAATGGTTTGGTAATAAATTATAGAAATCATTGATTATCTATAATTTGTCACAAAAGTTTTCCTAAAATGGCCTTATAATTTTTATTGTGCTCCCCTTAAAGTTAATTTTCTTTGTACCTATGACGGAAAAAACTAACAGCTAAACTTACACATGCACTTCAATGCATTTTTTTTAAAATATTTTCACACTTTGCTCTCCTACAACGTAAAGATATCAGACAATTTTCGGGATGAAAACAATTACTTTCTAACAGAAAGTTAATAAGTTTTTTCTCAAAAAATTTTTGTTCAGGCAAATTTTTTATTTATTTTTTAATGGAAAGGAAGAAAAAAGTTTATTTGTTCCGTTTCGAGTAGAATTATTTTTTAAATTTTATTGTAATGGATGTCCAGGATTATATGTACTCCACTTTTTTCAAAAATAGCTGCTATATATAGATAAATAGATATAATAATAGATAAAATTCGTTCTAGAGGTAAGTGGCAGTTAAATACAAAACTTTGTAGTAATTTTAACGCCTTATTCTTCAATGAATGGACTAATCAGATGATTTTAAGAACACCAAATCAAAATTTTGTACATAGGATTAATATTTTTAAGCGTTACAAACTTGGTACTAAATTTAGTATACCTTGATATATATTACATATATACATGGTATAAAAACATAGGTACATTTGACTAAGTTTACCCAAAACAGGCATCAATCATGTTTTCATTAATTATTAACGTATTAATGCGATGATGTTCATTATCTAAGTATAGAATATAATAAAGTTAGGTATATATGTATAGATATATTAATATTATATTAATTTACTTATTATAATATGAAGTACACATGAAAAGAACATAACATGACCGACATCGACCACCCATGTTGGATATTAATATTTTATTATTCTAATTTTTATTTGTATTAATGTTGATTATTCTATACAATATCATCATAGGTACATACTCACCATCCTATATGGTTATTGTTATTGTTATTGTTATTATTATTAAATATTAAATAAAAAAAATCATTAAAAGAACATTTCCATGTTATTTAATGTAAGTTTTAATTTGTTGTGTATCAATCGGAGAATATCTGTCATACATTTTATTGATTAAAATACCTATCAGTATTCCTACTACATCAGTATTCCCTAATTAACCAACTAATAGTGAACCTGCAGAAAACAAAAATACTTATCTTTCGTAGAGAGGGAAAGCTTAAACAGCACAATTTATTCAAGTTTGGAAACAATTCCATTGGTATAAATATTATCGAAGATAATAAATGAGAACTCTGGGATATGTCGAAATAAATTTCGATTTTTGCCCCAATTTCCTAGATCAGTTTTTTGTATTTTTAAAATACGTATTTTCGACTACCAAGTAGTCATCATCAGTAAGAATTAGCTAGTGAATGTTACCAAATTACCAAATTAGCAAAGAGTAACATTCACTAGCTAATTCTTACTGATGATGACTACTTGGTAGTCGAAAATACGAATTTTAAAAATACAAAAAACTGATCTAGGAAATTGGGGCAAAAAACGAAATTTAATTCCATTGGTGTAGTACCCAGTTACGTCTACCTAGCTGTACGTTTTTCTTCATCCTCGGTGTTATTATGAAACTGCCAAAAACTCTGTACTGCGGGCTTAATTCGCAATTGGTACTGTAATGACGACTTTGGCATAATCTGAATGTATTTCTTGGGCAGCTAGAAAGTTATAGAAGAACTTTCAGTGACAAAACATTACTTTATTATATCTACCACTTTAACGATGGTGAGTTGAGGACGATTCTTTTTCAGTCATATTCTTTTAGTTACGTATATAACGGTCCATATTTCCATTGTAACATTCTTCAGTTGTTGATTCAAACGCAATATTTATTAGTAATAATAATTTATAAACAATAATAATATTACATTAACATTCATTATCACAAATCGTGTTTCTCACCTCCGTGTACAAACTTTTTTTTGTACCATACTACCACACTCCCTATAGCTAATTTTGAAATTCGTTCCATTGATCAAAAATTAGTACGCTAAATGGATCACGCATTTTATAACTCCTTAATTTCTTCAAATGCAATGGCGCCTCATTTCAATTATTTTACTTGTGTATGAAGAAAATCACAAATATATTGTCAATTATATTTGATAGCATGATACTCGCTTGCTTCGCTGGGTTTAAAAGTAAAGACTGGTAAAGACCACCGCGTTATAGTCTTCATCTCCCTTGTTCTCACTTATCCTTCTTCCATAACACTTGAAATAGGAGAAGGGATGGTTTTACACAGGTAAAATATATGTACTGTTTTCAATTTTTTTGCATGAAAAATAATTATAATTCACGGGAATTTCAGAGCAGATGGCCACGAATTTTATTTTACCTTTTTTACATTTTAACATTTTCCATTTTTACAGAAATGATTTTCATGGATGGCGCAGTGAAATATCAGACTAAATCAAATTTTTAAAAAAAATATATCTTTAAAAATTAAAGCTCATGTGTTACTATGATGTTTGAGCTATACTATTGTAGAATTTCAATCAAATCGATTCAGTAGTTTTTGCGTGAAAGCGTCCCAATAGGTAAGGAACAGAAAAGTCACAAAATGTGGAACATTTACCAACTTCAAAATATAAAATATCGTTCGCCAAATAATATAAACAATATTATTTCAAAAACTACGATAGAAGTTTTACGTAGAAAATCATAATATTTAAAAAATATTGTAGAAACATTTTTCTTGATTTTTTTCACGCATAATAATGATGATTAAACATTTAAGCATTGGAGCAATTCCTACAATCTTTTTTTAAATAATAAATTAGTAATTATTCAATAAAGAAAACAGGATTCTAAATGGACTGAAATGGGAAGTTATAAATATTTCTGTGAGTAGATTAAAGATTTTATGTTACTCCTAGAGAGTATGTGAGCTTCCACGGTACGGATACTCCATTAATTTGGTTTGTACATTAATACAGAGGCTTTGTCGCATGCTCGCACCGATGTTTTATTCTATTACCTTTTATGAAAATTAATTCATTTCTATATTGCATTTTCTCTACTAAAACGACATATTATAATCATATTTACGATAATAATTTTCATGTAAGTAAAATAAATCCATATTAATGTTTTTTACACAAATACATGAATTTTAAAGTTAAAATAAAAAATTATATTTATAGTTTAATAATTCTTATTAATATTTTTTCTATATGGGTGGTATATAATTGTATTTTTTTGTTTTTTTTTTGTTCTTAGTGATGTTATTAAATGTAAATAACTAATAAATTTAAATGAAATAACGAAATCTTTAAGGCACTCTCATATGTGTAAATGTGGACACGAAATGTGTATATATTTATATTTTATTCTTATGGTATCACTGATTTAATTAAAATTTTAATTGCAAAGTAATCATATTTGAATATTGTAAAGTGTTACATTTAAAATTGCAGTTTGAGTTTAACGGAAACCATTTCCGTTATGTAAAAATTTAGATAAAAATGAAGTACAAATATTGATGTGTGCCATTCAAATTAGAAACGGTTAATTATCTCTTCTGTGATGAAAGTTGGTGGATGAGGTAATTTTGATCCAAAAAGTATAAAAGTCAGGTTAATTTAATGATTGGATTCAGAGTTTCTGATAAATCGCAAAATTTGGATCGATTTTAGTCCGTATCTCAAAAACTATTCGACCAGTCAACAAATGCACCCGATTTTTGAATTTTTTGGGTCAAAATTACATTATATTCTGAGTTTTATCGAAATTGGAGGTGGCAAAAATTTTTCGATTTTTTGCAATTTTTTTAAGGGATACCCCTTTGTAAAAAGCGCGAAAAACGGGGAAAAATTTTTGTTTTGGAATTTGATTAAACTCGGTGGATGGGGTAATTTTGACCCAAAAAGTATAAAAATCAGGTTAATTTAATGATTGGATCTATTGATAGTTTTAATGCTAACGAGTATCATGAGCAAAACAAGTTAGAGTTCCCCACCAAAAAATTAAAATCCATAAAATTGTGAACAAAATAGGGAATAAGTGAGGGTCATTTTTTAGGTTTTAGTTTATAATTAAATGTTTTCAGGTTATTTCGATACACAAAAGAAACTATAATTAAAAGCTGCCTTTTATGTAAAATTGAATATCTTTGGAATAGAATTTAACCAAACAATTAATTGACAAGTGTTAACGCTTTAGTGTTAATTAACTAGACAGGACATTCATAGTAAATATGTTATCAAATATTTTCTTGTACAAACATTATAAATTAAATTACATAATTGTGGAAATATCAAATGGAACATACACGTATATGGTATTATATTTTATTAATGTATATAGGTATAAAATTATAAAGAATCTACAAGAATGACCATTAAATGAATAAATAATTCAATTAAAACTTAACACATAAATTATGTGTCCATGCAATGAATGTTTTTTTTTTATCCTTCTAATAGAAAATTGCTGCATTCACCTCGAAAACCAAAATCAAAAGCTTTGAAAATATATTTGACTTTTAGTTACATACATCAACAAATTATAAATTTCAAAATAATAAAACAAATACGTAAAAATAAAAAAGAATTTTCTTCGAAAACAAATGTAAAAAAGAATTGTAAAGAAAAATTTGCATTTTCAACTATTTTATACTCTACAGTGACATATATCGTCATTCTCACAGAAATACCTATAGAGTTTTAAATTTTATTTCTACGCATAGTTAACACCAACTCAATAAACCCACATAATTTCCGCAATGTTTCAATATCGGATGCATTTAATAAGGTTACCAAAGCACTGAGATTATCAAAACCTATCAGATGATGCCTTCGTATGTCATCCAAACTTTGACATGTAGTGAAAAAGGGGTCTGGTGATTCATGCCGTCTGCACAAAACACACATTCCAACCCTTATTGCTATACCTATTCAAATCTCCCTAATCTATGTCCGCGAAATTGTGTGAAAGGTCTCCTTGTCTTCTCGTCCAAGATTTCAAGGTATTTGACACCATTCTGATAATGCGCAATCAAAAGCTTTTTTATGTTGAGATTTTTCCGGTAAGAACACTATATTTCTATTTTGAAACGTGTACATTTGTTTCAAATTTTTGCGCACTTTTTCATGTAAATCAATCCTTTATTTGATATATTCAATAGATTTGTATCACGGCTTGTGCCATTTTTTTAACAAGTTCAAAGAAACAAAAACAAATTACACTGAAGACAGAACTCCAGCCCGGGTCGTCTAGGTATTCAATCTAGCACTTAGCCAGCCCCGTCACTTGTATTTAGTATCTCAAATATTTGAACATTTTCGTATCGGTATATATGTATATATTATACATAAACAGGTTCACACTGCTCATTGAAGTGATAGAAACTTCTTATAAGAAAGTTACTGATTTGATAGCATACGGCCATTTGCACCACGATTTTTTATGCAAAGAATTTCTATAGAAGAAAGACTAAAAGAACTATGAGACTGAATCGCTGTTTGTGTATAAACATTCACACATGACAGTACATGATTTATTATTTATTAACTTTTAAATAAAATCATGTTCAACAAAAATCTTACAACATTCAACATTTATTACAATATATCTTAATTTATTTTAAAATAAATGTTTAAATCAAACTGTTTTCTTACTTTATTTTATATTAATAATCATAATAATAATCAAGAATCATAATTTTCATCAATACAACAAAGACTATGAGTTCAGTTTGCGCTTTTGAAATTTTTATTGATCACTAATACTTTAAAACAGTTATATTTTTTATATTTTGCAATAATTGTATCAGTTTTCTAAAATGAAAAATATTAAATAAGCTATAATATATAAATATATGGAAATTGAAAGTCCGGATCTTCCTTCCCTCTTAAAAATCTAATCCAACCTTTTTCCTTTTCCAAAAAAACTAAATCAAATGGAATTCTTCCCCTCTTAAAAATCTAATTCAACTTTTTTCCTTTTCCAAAAAATCGAAATCATATGGAATTTATTACATCTATAATAAATGCATATTATATTATTTATTGTTTTGGGGAGAAAACAAAGATATTGGAAAAATTAAAAATGGAGGGAGAGTAAATGGTTTATTCTGACGGCGTTAGTTTTTCGTGGAATAAATCTATTTCCGGTGTAACATTTTTAACTTTGAATAATGGAACTTTTCAGTATTTGTAGTCAAATTTCTTCATACTGCTGAAATTTTTTGAGCAGTCTTGAGATAAGATTCGGATTTCTCACGTAGCCTTCCGAAAAGCATTTATTCATAATTCTTTGTCATATTCGCGTCGTCTGGTGAAATTAACAAAATATATTTATGATTTTCGTTTCTATAGTTTTTAATGCTAATAAAGACTCTATCTAGCAATAGAAAAAAGGACTTTAGTTGTTAGCTCGTATAGATATATAATATTTTACGGAAATGTTGCTTACAATATTGTATATTATAAAGGACTAGAGCAGCAAATATGGTACCACAAAGTAAAATGTAAAATGAAGTCGGCGTCGTTTGTCTTTTCATTCAATTAAAAAATAGGAGTCGAACAAGTATTTTTTACTCGTGGAGCAGACACCTTATCTTTAAAATCCAATAACATATGTTTACATTTCAAGTAGAAAACATTATAAAATTGTTCCATTATAATTTCCTAATTTATGGTAACAATTTTTTATTCTAAGCACATGAGAAAGACCTGCTAAATAAATTCGGTTTTTTTATGCAATACCTGCAATATAACAAATTTTAGCCAAAATATTAAAAGAATTTATAACAATATTGCATTTCCATTTTGATAACTATATTTTAAAGATACCAGCATATAATTGAGCTACCATCATTCATGCTTATCGATCCTCCAGTTATGGTAGCTTTTTTAATTAAAAATTTTATTAGTAGCTTAAAACCAGTGGAACAGTTGAAAAAGGTCCAGACTCAAGACAATTCACAATGTTATTAATTGAAAGTTTTAATTATAAGGGTATAAAATCGGAAAGCCAAATATATATAGAAATCGATAGCAACTATAAATTTATGGATGTTATAAAAACATCAATTCAAATAGAACTATATATATTTTAATCGTCGTTATACAATGTTTAAACTCACTCTTGTTAAACTCACACATATTGTTTACAGAAAAAATTAAAAAATTTAATCAATTTTTTGTTTTGGTGAACATATGTGGTGGTATTATCACAGTGTTTCGGCTATGTTATTAACTTTACACCCAAAAAAAATAACATGCAATAAAAAGGTTTTTTTTTTTATACAGTAGTTATATTTTAGTGGAGCAAGTGTACTGGGGTGATAATAGTGGGCCACCAACATTGCGGACATGCCTTTGTTAAATCTTAATTGTAGACTTTTATATCTACACTTTATACAGAATAAATTTATTTAATGAATAACTTCGAGCATCAAGGCTTCTGTTTTTTTCTTGAATGTGTCTTAAATATTATAAAATCGTTTAAGCAGACTATAATAATAATATGCTACAAAATCATCAATTTTTAGAC
This sequence comes from Chrysoperla carnea, assembly GCF_905475395.1. Taxonomy (NCBI): domain Eukaryota; kingdom Metazoa; phylum Arthropoda; class Insecta; order Neuroptera; family Chrysopidae; genus Chrysoperla; species Chrysoperla carnea. The sequence continues at coordinate 20,661,432 of NC_058339.1, forward strand.
ATGGCAAATAACATTTTTTTAAATTGTTATTATTACATTATGTTATTGAATTCAATTTCTGGTGAAGACATATAGATAACTTGCGATAGGTAGTCACTATATAATTTTAGTTCAAATCTGCTATATCTACGTGAATTAAAAAAAAAATATATTTTAATTAGAAATGTAAGGTTTTTATAAGAAAAACTTTCGAACTTCTAATTTTAATCATCAATAAGTCAAACTCAAAATAAGTCGATTTAGCTGAACTTGTCTTTGCAACAAGTTGCTTCGTTTGGGAGCTAGGCGGTCTTACAAATGAAATTTTGAAATAATATTTTTTTTAAACTAAAAAAAGAACACATAAAAATTAAGTTTATCATCAATCTATTCGCACAGTGCATGAGTTTTATTGGAGGCATTTCCATGGTAACGATACACTACTTTATTAATATATCTGTATGGATGCTTATATAATTGTGTGGATTTATGGCTAAGATTGAAAACAGAATATATTATTGTCTAGCAAATGTAGATAAGTAATTATGATAATTTACATTTAAAAAATAATATTTGTGCAATTTGGTCTCTTATTTTCACAATTTTTAATGCAACAAGTTTAATTAAGTGTGATTTTTCAATAATTTGACATTTATTATCTTGTAAAGAATAATTGCAAATTAGTCGAAACAGCCTTCTTTAATACCAAAATATTACACTGGAAGCGCTAGCGTCGATTTTATTGTTTCTATCATGACTGCGCACACAACGAATTGGCATAGAACGGAGGTTGTTAGATTTTAAGCCTCCCGTTTTCTATGCTCATGGAGATCAAGGATTGAAAGTATTGAATTCAGATTAAATAATTTGTAGACTATAAAAAAGGTACTGTTAGTAAGAATCAATCATCCTGATGGTTTACTTTAAATTTGCAATTTTGATCATTTCAAATCAGTTATTTTGATCTTTGGAATTAGAATCCGTATAATGGCTTCGTTTTCCTCGGAATGGCTCTATACACCTTGCACTTTCAATCATAAACTGTAAATATATACGGCCAGCCAATTGGAAAACATAAATTATATGAGTAGCAAAGTAAAATAATAACATATATTAAAAATTTAAAAGTTTAAGTATAGGTACTGACTGATGTTATTTTTGAATATTATAATGATTAAACAACCCACACCGAAATTTGAAGTAAATTAACAAAATAATAAAAAAATACATTAGCACAGATATCGTTTTAAAATTTAAACAATATTTAAAACTTAATTATATAGCATGGATTTTTATATGTGCTTTATTATTTATAAATATTTTAGTATTCCGCATCTAAAAAGTTATACATTCTCTTAAGTTGTGTAAGTATAGTAACTAAAAATTATGTAAATAACTGGCTGCACCCTGCGGTAATATCCGCGGTTAAAAGAGATTTTGAGAGTTCTTATCGTTACCATGTAAACTAATCAAGCCTTCTTGAGACAATGGGCTAAAAGTTTATTTCATAAACTTATACAAAACCATAAAAATAAAGTTCCTTATTCGAAAATTATGTCATTTTTTGACCCCTAAACTGCGACTATCTAGGCAAAAAATCATGTTGGTCTTTTGCTGTATGAAAAATTAAAACAAATCTATGCTAATCATACATTTTACCGAGATAAAAACTAGTCTATGTGCTATTCCAGAATATAATATAGCCCTGTACCAAATTTCATCCAAATCGTTCGATAGTTTTTGCGTGAAACCGTAACAAATTAACAATCAAACATTACAACTTTCACATTTATAATATATAGGAATATATCAGATGGATTAATTAAGGAACATAACAAATTCATTACATACAAAAAAACTTCAATAAAAGTACAGAACTGGGAACCTACATGGCGTGATCCTCATTGAGCAACGTCAATTTTGTCACCAAAATAGGTGGACTGACAAAGCCAACAATATCAAGCCAACTACATGATTACGATTGATCGAAAAAAGTACGATTGATCCTTCACATAGCTACTGCAAGAGCATGGAAGGCTTCGCTTAACCGATTTTTAGAAATTGAAGCAATATGGTGATATTTATTACTAAGAAAACAATAAAGCTATTAAATTATGTAAAAAGGATTTTTATGTTTTTTTAAAATGTGAAATTGTTATCTAAAATTCTGGGTAATAATATATTTGGATATATTTTTTATTTGTTTCTGCTACTTAATTAATGGCAATACTATATTAACAATTAAAAAACGGTCTAGTGGCAGGTTCTTTAAAATTCAAAGTCGTTTTGTTAAACTTTTGGAAATATACTCAATATAAGTGATGTCGAGACCAATGCTTCTTGGAAAAAAAGCCTATAAAAGTATAAACGTCAAAAATTTTAAAGTCCCTTTCGACCTATATGATACTGTGGTACTAGTTTTCGAATTTTAATTCCAAAGAAACAAAGTCAACTCAAATATTGCAATTTCAATTAAAATATTTCCAAAAATTTGTCCCAAAAAATGATAACTCTCCAAGTATTCTTTTCATCTTATCTGATGTCCTTGACCATCACTTTGATATTGATTAAAGAAGGAGTATTATAAGTTTAAAGTGTTTATCTATGCGTCCGTGTGTTTCTCTGTGACATCGTAGCCCTTAAACGGTCGAACAGACTTGATTGAGAACATTTTATAGCTAAGTTTCCAAAAATCGGTTTACAAGGAATAAATCGCATATTTCGGGGGTTTTTTAAATTTTGTAAACTTCACTGGTAAAATATTTGGTTATAGGTATCTATAATGGGTTCCTTACCCATAGCAAAATATTTCAACGGTGTATATGCTTATAAGATAAGCAATCATCATTATAATATATTATTATATATATAAAAAAAGCTTATTTTATAAACACAAAGATAAACTAACAATATAAATTATAAAGTTGTACATACCTATGTTTGCATATATTATAAGAAGACGACAAGCAACTTTACATATGTTATGTAATATGCTAAATGTGTGGGCAGTTTAAATAATATTCAAACAAAAATATTTCAAGAATTCTCTTTAACTTACTAATTTTATTATATTTTGTTTGTTTTTTTGTCTATTTATGATTATTTTATTTTTCATATTTTTAAGAAAATAAATAATTAAGATAAAACAGATTGTAATAATTAATTATTGATGTAATATTTTGTACATTGTAATGTAAACACCTGCGACTGTGTTGTTATTAAAATATGGAATTTGTTAAGTATAATTCCGAACATAATCACCCACTGATAATTATTATATGCTGTTTATATTGACATTCTAATAGGTATATTTTCATTCATTCATATTTAAAAAAAATTGCTAGAAAAAGTTCAGAGGTCGGCCTGGAAATGAACTCTATTAAAACAAAATTGATGACTAACACCACAATGGTAGACATAAAAAAGATGGCATTAGTTTTGAATATGTTCTGGAGATACTTATCTAAGATAAATAATTGCCTCCACTGACATAATGCAAAAAGAAGTCGACAAACGAATAGAAAGTGGTTGGAGAATGTTCTGGTTACTTAAGGAAGTAATGAAGAGCAAACAACTAAGCAGTAGAATTAAAAGAAAAACATTTGACACATGTACTCCTCCTTGTATAACGTATGGATGCGAGTCTTGGGCACTCATTTCATCACCAGAAGAGCTAGTATGATGCCAACGAGACATGGTCGCCCAATAAGATGGGAAGATAAAACACGCCTCACTTTGGGACCTTACTGGACAATTGAATGTCGAAAAAAATTGGTTCACACTGCGTTAAATTTCATTTTATAGTATCGGAAAACTATATTTAAGAGCTTCAATATCCAGAAGCGCCAGTGTACCGACGGGAATTAAACCTGGGCTACATAAACAAGTCACACACATAAACAAGTGATTAAAATTTCTTAAATTTAGATCAGTTTTTATGAGATTTTTAGAATTTAAGTAATTATGTTACTTGAAGTTAACTATAACACTGAAAGTACTAATGGTTTAGGTATATAATTACGTATAGAAAATATAGTTGTCAAACAACATGAAAACATTTGTAACACGCATCTAATTACAAAATATAAATATTATTTACAAATTTGTTAGTGAATATTTAAAAGTAATCTGTTTATTTAATACAAAACTTGTAACACACTTTTAAATCCGTCAAAAATCAACACACGAATTACAGAAAATGTAACGTTTAGTTTACCGGGTGTTTGAAAAGAAACTGATTAAATTTCTTTGTAAACTTTTTTTAATCTTCTCTCTCAGTAATAATTACGTTTTCTAAAGCAATCCAACCGGACCAAAAATTAAGTTTTTATCAAAGCTATTGCGGGCTTTTTTTTAAAAATAACCATCTAAAAATTGATTATTTTCTCTCTTAACATGTTTCTGTATTAGTGAATAATAAATTTCACTATAAATTGGCAGTACATAGTCGGTGTGGTACTGAAGTCGTATGAGTGGAGATATTCAAAATCGACCCGATTACATTAACTTCCTCTGGGAAGTTAATAATTTGTTATGAGAGTCTATAAATTTCAGAGCAGCTCAGCCCGAACGGTCAATTAATCATTTTTGTATTTAATAGTAAATACCTTTATTCCTAGCTAAACAACATTTTTTTCTCTCAAATTCCCTCAAGCCTCACTCACGAATTCTTCTTTGCAGAGGCAACTTTAAGTTGCAGTTATCACCGGTTGGCGGCATTTATCTGTTTTGATTTTGAATATTTTTATTGACCTTAAAAAATGGTAAATACAAGTATTGTCATCTGGTAGTCGAAATTGTAAGTACTCAATTTGGGTCTCCTGCTGATTTTAGTAAGTACGAATTATTATCGCCAGTTGGCGAGTTGCAACTCCCAGTTATCATTGAAAAATTACTATTAATCAGGGAGTCCAGTCAAGGAGTCAACTTAATGAAGGAGTCCAGTTTTTCCTACTATATTATTTTTATCGAAATTTTGAGAATCTGTGTTTCATAAACATATTAATTTTCATTGATTATATTACTGTTAACTCTATATAAGTATATACAAAGTATTAAATTAGATATAATTGTGTACTTGAATTGCTTCAAGTTATTTATTTAATTGTTCCCCACTGTTTAAGCACTTATCCAATTTAAAATTTAATTTCTAATTAAATTTATAAAAATATGTATTTGTTGAATATAAGTAACTGTTGATGTTATAAAACAAAAAAAAATAAATTACTTTTAATTTTTTTATCAATTTTATTATTTGTTATGTTTAATATAATTAATTAGCACCTTCATTCCATCATGAACAAATTTTTTGATTGATTGTAGGTACTAAATTTGATAAATTGGTTCAAAATTGAAGAAAAAAAGTAAATGTCAGTTCAATAAATCAAGAGAGAGAAAAAAGTTTTACACGAGGAATTGCAACTGAAAGAATGAATACAAATATATAAAAACCGAAGGATATTTATTATCCCATATTCATATTAAGTTTATAGATAAAAAAATCAAATTTTTCTTTACCCGTGGCCTAAAGTACACATTTGCTGCTTCTATTGGGAGACAGAAAGTTTGAACATTTATGCTTTGATACCAAAGCATAAATGTGGAACTTTCGGCCTCCCAACAGAAGCAGTAAGTGCTTACCTACTTTTGGCCGAAAACAAAGAAAAATAGTATACATCACACAGGTAGAAAGTTTGAGAGCACTGAACTGAGTGCCATGATGCGAGAATCATATCACGCAGTGCGAGAATCTCAAACTGTCTGCCCTTGTACTGTAATATTCCTACTATTGTAGATGGTTTCGTTAAAATTTGTTTAATGGTTTTATTGCTGTTTAAGGACCTCTTAAAAGTTATGAATAATTGCAGATGTATCTTTCACATAAAATAAATAATATATTCAATAAACATACATGATCTTAAAGCACTAAATATATCGAAATATATTTTTTAAAGTTATTAACACAGTACTTATACAATAAAATTTATCAAAATGAATTATGGCCAATTAACCACTAAAAAGAATTATTTCATTACTGTCATTAAATTAGTGGAAATATAAAACTGAAAAGTTATAAATTAAAGTTTTAAACATATTTGTGTTTTATAATATAAATAGATACAATCAAGATACAAAAAAATTGATCAAAAGTCAAAACTAGTTTAAATTAATTTTTTAACTTTATTTTAGACATAAAGTACTAAAATAAATTAAGAGGATTGCAAAAAATATATACTCGAACCAGGAAATCAGCGCATTCATGTCAAACGCTCTATCAATTTGGCTATTACAGTTTTAGACACAGAGTGCAATTTTTTCAAGTCATTGAATTCTTACTTTGTTTATCCACTTATTTATTATTATTACTTTTTCTTTTTGTTTACTTTTAATCATGCATACGATGGTTATTTACATCATGGTCTTTCGATTATAATTGATGTTTTTAATATGATACATACAGGCGTAAACTAAATATTGACAAATATCTTGTCTAGTAATCTTAATTAAAGAGTATTGAATTAATTATTACTACTAAGATTACGAGACAAGATATTTGTCAATATTTAGTTTACGCCTGTATGTATCATATTAAAAACATCAATTATAATCGAAAGATTATGATGTAAATAAATATCGTATGCATGATTAAAAGTAAACAAAAACAAAAGACAAGATATTTGTCAATATTTAGTTTACGCCTGTATGTATCATATTAAAAACATCAATTATAATCGAAAGATTATGACATAAATAAATATCGTATGCATGATTAAAAGTAAACAAAAACAAAAAGTAATACTAAAATTAACTTTTAAAGTTACCAAATTTACACAAAAAAACATAATATTGTTTTAATATTAAATTATTTTATTAAATTATATTTTAATTTAAATTATTAATATTTTTAGCTCTTAAAGGATAAATAATGAAATTAAATAATAAACGAAACCAATTTACAAAATTTCTTGAATATTCGATAAAATAAGTTAACATATTAAGATCTGATTATTTACATATAATTTTTATATCTTTAAAGGCATAATAACTTCACAACTTGTGATAATGTTATTTATTTCCACTCCTTTTAGCCTCGTACAGGGTTTCATTATAACAACACGGCTTTCATTTTCTTTCTCGGCATACACTTAATTTTTATTTCTTTACAAGCTTAAAATGAATAAATGTTATTTTTCTTATTATTCTTATACAACTTTGATTGATGTAAAAATAATGTTTTTAATATTCAAAATGGGATAATGAGCCTGGGAAACAAAGATATGAATTTCTGTTCATATCACCAAGCTAAACATAAAATATTTTCCTAGGTGCATATTTTTTTACATTCGAGTGTATATTACTTTTAATCTGTACAGTATGTATTCATTTTAACAAGGGATTGTAAGAGGTCGTTTATAATTTGATCTGGGACGCGCAGCAGTAGTAATGAACAATCATCGAATTGATAGAATTTATATATCACTAGCTGACCCGGCAAACGTTGTTTTGCCATATAAATAATTTCCTAGTAATTTCTAGTGTAGACAAAAAATAGCTTACTTATTGTAAGTATGTATGTATGTTAGAATAATAATTGTCAACGTTACTACTACACTTGATGCATAAACAATAATGATGGCCGACAACTGTGTAGGGAGTAAGAAAGAAAGGGGACCGGCTTCGTTTTCATCCCTACTCCTTGCTGTTTACTGGGTCAGAAGTGACACCTGTAGACATCTGGCGGGGATAACTAATTAAATGACGATTGATCAGTTTTCGACCGGAGAGGAAAAATGATTAAATTACTAAAATGGCTATTAAAAAATAAGGGTTGATCGTAGAAGGGTGAAAATTGAGGATTGTATGTATTTTTGTATGTTGTATCATAAAAAAAGAGAAATTAAAAATTTTGTCTAAAAAATAAAAAAAAAAATTTAGGGGTGGACTACCCCTAACATTTAGGGGGATGAAAAATAGATGTTGGCCGATTCTCAGGCCTACCCAATATGCACACAAAATTTCATCAAAATCGGTCAAGCCGTTTCGGAGGAGTATGGCAACGAAAACTGTGACACGTGAATTTTATATATTAGATTATAATAAATATTTTAACAATACTTATAATTAAAAAATAAAAAAAATAACAGGGCGTTCTTTTTTTTTATTTTACACACATTTAAAACAAGTGTAATAAATATATCAATAGAACTATGTATGGTACCCATGTTGAACACAAGAAGAAATATTTATAATTACAAGAAAATATTTTAGAATCCAAGCGTACCTATAGATATAAAACGATAATTTTATTTATAATTAAAATATTTAAGTGTGAACACGCATTTGGGGCTTCTTTTCAGTCATTTTGAATTTCAGCTGTTGCTATAAAATACTTTATCCTAAGTGCGATTCAAAAAAATGTAAGGAAAAGGGATAGTTAACTAATTTTTTAATTATAAGAGAATTTTTTAATTTGGCAAAACACAATTTTATTATATCGGATGTTAAGCTACGGCCAGATATGGAGGCGAACATATTCGTGTGTACGTCATGGTAGGGACAATAAAATCGATGCCAGTGTAAATGTTATAGAAAATGTCAAATTAAAATTATTGAAAACACTAGAAACAAATAGCACAAATATTATTTTTCATGTAAATTATCAAAATTATTTATTTAAATTTGTGAGATATTAATATTAAATTTTCAATGTAAGTCATAAATGTAATCCATACAATTATATATGCATAGGCGTTACCATGGAAACGCCTCCAATAAAACTCACACGCGGTGGGAATACAACATCGCATAGTGAATAACATCCGCAAATTATACGCTGTTGCAAACCCATTTTATACTTCCTTATTTTCGTGTTTTTCTTCGTATCTGGCCGTAGCAGCTTTGTAAACAGTTGGGACACGCAATTTGTTTCTAAATTGTTTCGTTTTTAATTTTCTTCTGCCCATGTACCTACATCGTATTTAGTAATTTAATGATTAATTTCTGTTAAAATTTATTTAAGTGTAATAAAAATGTTTTTGATACAATTAAATGCAACTGTATTTAATACTTCTAAATAAATAAAAAAATAATTATTTATTTAAATTTATTGTATATAAATAAATGATTCAATTTGTACATTGTATGTTTGTGTAATAATATTTAAAAAAAAAATAATTCCAATAAAATTTATTTTATACTTATTATACTTACATTAAATTGATCCAATTAAAATAATAAATATTTTATAGGGGGGTTCTTAAAAAACGAAACATTACAAACAATAATTTTAACAATTTATTTAAATTTAATTGCTAGAAAATATTCCAATTATATAAATTTATTTTTACTCATATTTCCTAAAAAATCTAGACTTATTCACTGTATCGAAGTAAACTTGGAAGGGTGGGGATGTCTCATGACCCGTAGAACACAGTTTATGGGTTTTTAAAGATAACTGATAAATTGTTTTCTCGTTACTTTTGGCTATCTCCGGCGCGGCGGCCCTTTTTGTTCAAATAATCTGCAATTATGTGTTTAGGGTTGTTTGCTAGATGAATCTAGGTTATAAAATAGGAGGGGGTAGATTTCACCAATTTTGTGGCTTTTTTCGATGTTTTAATGGCTTTATACTTCAAATTTCGTCTCCCCAAATTTCGCTACAGGGTTGAAAAGCGGTATGAGGGTTGAATTAATATCAAAAAAGTGTGTTTAGGGATGACAACTTATCAGACCTGTTTCCCCTTCTTCTGTCGAAATATTATGTTTTCTCATGGTTTTTGTGGCTTTAAACATCTGTGCAACCACTCCAAATTTAGCTGGAGAGTTGAAATTAGTATGTCAGCTGGAGCAGTGTTAAGAATATGCCCGTTGGAAATGTTAACTTTTAAATTTCTCGAAACTGGAAAAGAAATGGAAATCCCATTTCAATAAAAATCATTTCTTTTGATAAGAAATATACAAGAAAGGGAAAATATAACTTTAGGGACGGAGCTCTGGTGCTCACTCAGTTTTTTCAAATGTTTAATATAAAAATATTACACCATTAAAAATGTTTTTTGATTTTATATTATATACAAAAAGAATTGATGATCCCAAATATTTGTAAATGTGTTTAATTGTCAATTAATATTTATTGTTATTTTAGACAAAATATTTTAAATTGCTTTCTATTAAAAATAAATACCTATTTGAAAATAGTAATGGGAATACTTACTATTAATTATTATTTTTTAATAGAAAACACGTTAAATATTGTGAAGAACGGTCAGATTTTATATACCAACGGTCAGATTTTATATGGCCGTTATGACGGCCAAAATGTCGATTTTAGGAAATTTGAAATCAAAGTGTCAAATAAAAACTTGAATTATAGCGTTATAATGCAACTATTCATCACAATTGGTGAACAAAACCAAAAGTGATTTAAAAAAAATATTCAGGCTCTGGACTTTGAACCATTAATACTCTTCGATCGACACCCCAACGAAGTCGATATAATTTTTTGTACACGCGGTACATATGTAATATGTAAGTACACAGACACACATACTTGTTCTCCAAATTGGTATTAATGCCTTATCCTAACCATGAACGTAAAGATATTTTGAAAATTTCGAAAATCGGACCAATTAAAATAAACTTCCTATATTGGGAAGTTAAAACCAGCTTTTTTCTCAATTTTGGTCCTTTAATATTTATTTCCAAATGTGGCAAATTATTTCGGCAGGCATGACAACGAACTCTTTTTTTTACATTCTATTTTCTAATTTATTTGCATAAATCCTGAATTAGTACATCCCCCATGAATATCTTATCCCTGAACCAAACAGTTATTCCCCAGCTACCACCCACATCAACGAAAATCATTTCTTAAATTTCTTTAAAACAATTTCAATGATTTTGCGTGCCAAGTAATTTTACTGTCCACAACACAAACTATTTACGAAGGATGAAAATTTTTCACTTCTGATTCGATAACAAGAAAATTCGATCTTTGAAATGGACCCTTAGAAGCTAACCCAGATTCGATAATTTTTTCTTATATATTATTCAGAAAAATTTGAAAATTTTCCTAGAAATTTTTAACAAACACTGAAAAAAACAAATTTATCACTCCAACCATTTATGATATATCAGAATCGTTTCCGTAAATCTCCTAAAATTTGAAACTGGAAGAGTATTTTTAATTTTCGGCAGTCGCTTCAAGTACCAATATAATTCAATTCCATGTGGTATTTTTTAGTTTATCATACTAAATAATCAATATGTTGTTCAAGACACATCCCTAAAATTGATCATAATAATTGTTTCTTTAATTCTAATAGAAGCGGTTCATTATTACAAAACAAAGGCCATAATATATTGGAGATGATTTGATAAATATATACATTCAAAAAAAAATCATAATAATAAATATTTTATATCATTTTAAGATTTATATTAGGTGTAAGGTGAGGTGGTTTTTTTATTTTCTTATAAAACGGATATCGATAATTAGAAAGATATTTACGATAATTACATAACCAATTAATTTAATGATATACTTATAATATAAAGTATACCATAGTATTCACATGTGTATAAATCAAAATGGTTAATTTGATCAAAATGGGCGTTTACTTAAACTTAAAACATTTATAACGCGATCATTACCATTTTAAAGGAGATAATTATTATCTAATGCCCTCATATTAAAACATGATTAGAACTGTATCTGTGTATAGTGTGAGTTGAAAACAATGTTCTGAACTTAAAAATGATAAGGAAAGCAGTTTGAAGTGTATATTTGTAAGATTTTTTAGGCTTCGCACACGCTTCAAGGTTAAATCTGTTTACTGTATTTATCAAGGAAGCATTATTTTATGGCAATACTTTCAGTATACGGGAAAATAAAAGGGCGAAGTTTCCCGATCTTGATTTTTGGTTTCGAAACATCTTTTTGGCTAAGGTTTTTATACCACGTATATATGAAATATATCATAGTATGATAAGTTTAGTCCCAAGTTTGTAACGCTTTAAAATATTGATGCTATGAAGAAAATTTTGGTATAGGTATTCATAAAATCACCCAATTAGTTCATTTCAGGTTGTCCGTCCGTCTGTCAAAATTTTTATAGCTAAAGTTTAAATGTAAAAACTGTTTCTTATAAAAAAATAAACAACTTTTGCTTGATAAATTTTTTGGTAAACTTCTCTGTTTACCCACGAGGGCGCAAATTATATGCAAATTTCATAATATGTATTATATGGGAATAGCAGAAATGAATGTGTGGTTATCTAAGAGTGGATATCTTTCTTTAGTTACGTGATGTCAAAAAACAAACAATTACCTCATCAAAACTGTATATAAATAGTATTTCAACGAATAACTCAGTCAATTGTAGGTTTTCACATGTTTTTGTTTAAAATTTCGATGAAAATATAGGTAGGTAGGGCAAAACACCATCACAATAAAAAGAAAACCTTTGTTGTTAAAAAATAATTAGTGACGTTTTAAATGTCTATTACTATTATGTGGAATGTTTTGCTATAGCATTTAACAAATTTGTGCACCTAGTTTTCAGCTCATAATTATCAATTTTATCTAATAGAAATATTTCATTTTAATTTTATATTCCATATAGAACTGTTCGATAAGATTAATGGTGAGAAATTTGTACATGGCGTAACTTTTTAGAATATACTTTAAATTATTATAATAAAAAAGATGGAATAGAAAATCAGTGCTTTTATCGCTGAAAAAGGTAATGTAATCTAGTAATATATGCTTTGTAACAAAAGTAATGGGGCGATAATTACATAATAATCATTATTTTGAAAAAAGTTTCATAACAAAAAAAATATCTTGAATCATCTCGTTACTTTTGTGACACAGACACAGATATTTTTTTATTAGTTCGTATTTACTATTTTCTGTTATTAGAATTTATAAAAAAGGATTACTGCTGTAAATGCAGGAGTGATACCCATTTCTAGAAAATACTCTTTATTAAAAATATTGATAGAGTATATCATTTTATGGAGACCGTAAAAAGGAATATAAGATTTTTTTTTCTGGATACAAAAAGTAAAAATATGACCACACATCCAACATTCTTTTAACATGTACTTAGTTAAGATTTAAAAACATGATTCAATAATGGTTATGTGGTTTTTTTTACGATCGCAGAGTTTTAATTTGAGTTATAAACAAAAATCATAAAATTCCAAATTGCATATGACAATGTCAAGCAGAGCAAATGTATTTTAAAATTTCACCTTACCTAACCGATTATACTGCTCAAGAAAAGTGGAAGTAATTTAACTTAAAAATTCAGGACTTTGATTTAGAGTATAAACATAGTGGTACGAAAATATTCTGCAAGACTGCCGATACACCTTTGGTGAATAATAGCATTTATATTCTGGATTTTAGGCTAGCACAATACTTCAAATGTCAAAGATGATGTCCCCAAACTAAAATGTCTATCACTTAATTATTATAAAATCGCTCAACGCGGCTCAAGAAGTTTTCAATTCAAAAACAATTTTTGCATATGTTGATTTTCTTCTACACTCCATAATCAAGTACTTAGTCAGCTTAGTGGGCAGCGAAGGGTAACAGCTATCTAAGGAGATCAAAAATAAAATAGACTACATACAAACATTTGAAGTCCAAAACTCGAAAAATTGGCCACATTTTATGAGGAAAAATTATATCTCTCACCAAGGCAGTATACTTACTATATAAACAAGTGAAATTTGCAAAATTGAAAAAACCCCCGAGAAAGTTTTCGGCTATGGAACCCTAAACTCGCATTTGGAACATATCCAAACTGAGCCGATTTGGAAGATCCTCGTCAATTTTTAGTTTGTTCGCGTATGGAATCCTTAATTTGGACTTGAAATAGCTAAGAGCACTTTCCATTAAATTATTTTTCAAACAAAACCAAAAAAAACAAAATCGGTTTATCCGTGTAGGGGCTACGATGCCATAGACAAACAGATAGACAGACACACATAGCGATCAAACTTATAACAACCCTTTTTTTTAGTTCGGGGGTTAAAAATCGACCCCAACGATAGCAAAAATTATTTTAGACAGATAATTTTGACAGTTTTTTTTTTTAAAACAAAACTGTTTATCAGTTTACCGAAACTAAATCCAGATTGATTCAATTTTTTAAAATTTGTGTATGTAAAGTTCACAAAAACTAAATGCATGTAGAAACCATGAACCTATAACATAACAGTTAGTTAGGTTAATGCCATTCTGCTACACATAAATTTTATACACAAGTGTGTGTATAACTCATATAAATATATTATATAGCCTGTTTTAAATACAATTATTCTGGAGAGTAAAACCTTCATAACAAGGAAGTGATTTAAATCAATATACTTATAATATAACATAATCTTTTGTATTTTTTGTTTTTAAAGTTGTTATGTTTCATACCTCCATAATCGACTTACGTGTACATTTTTATGTATATTTTTATTTATTTTATTTGTTTATAGTATAATTCATCAAATAATACCATCTACCCATACAGAAAATAACAAATGAGCCAATAGTATTGGTTCAAGCCTGGTTGGAGATTGTTAAACATGAGACCAGAAATATAAAAAAGTCGAGGTTTTTTCTTGTTTATCAATTCTTAACAGTACAGTTGCATGGCCATTATGCTTGACTTTCGAGCTGTGTATATTTTCAGGCCTTCATAAGGGTTTTGCAGACATTGAAGGGTTAAGCCGAGAAGTTGAATGATTTCCTTGAATTCACGGCCATCTTTCTGGAGGTTGTAAAAACACCCTTCAGCTGAGGGTGAAATGTGGAAGCCTTCTAGTCTTAAATCATCATAAATTAGTTCTATCGATTCTTTAGGTCACAAATATCATTTATAATTCAGCTAAGCCCACCTCAGTGACTGTAAACCCTGCTGAGATCTGGAGAAATACATAACTAGAAAGGCCGATAACTCGAAAAAATTAGAAATTCTTGTAGTTTAGTAGACGCTATGTTGGCAATGTCATCTAATGCTAATGTTTATACCGCTTAGAATTTGCGAGAATAAAATTAATTTTTTTAACAATTAATTTTTTGATATTAAGTTATGAATTGTATCTTTTGACTTAACTAACAGATATTACACTTGTGCTTTTGCAACCCCAAAGAAAATGATGAAGGAAAACTCACTGTCCGGACGAATCGAAATTGATAAAAATTGTAAAAGTTACAATACACAAGAATTTATATTAACCTGTTTTTATCCACAGGACCTCTACTAGTGACTGTAGTACAACATAAAGGAATTGAATCATAACCAAAAACTATACGTAACATAATATTTTTTAATTTTACTTCCTTATACATGTTCCGTAACCGTAAGTAAACCTGTGATGTAGACTTTATATGGAAGGAAGTATACATATACAAACCATTAAACGTAGTACAATGACCAAAATCAATAATATTCATATTGTTTTGTTTTATATAGGTATTTATTATTTCAATCCATCGTTAAGCTTACCAGTTTCAGCTGTCTCAAAATTAGACCAATACTCCAACCAGATTTGAAAAATGATATCCAGATTTTGATAGTATGTTCATAATTAAAAGTTTAAAAATTTCCAAATTTAACGATCTGATGTTCGTATCATTTACGAAATAATACCTACTTCGTTAATTTTAATTCGTTACACAAAAAAAGCAATACAAATTCAAGAAAAGTAGACCAGGTTCATTTGCGTTTTCAAGAAATGGCTTCTAGTCTGTATTATGTTCTATTACAAAATATGAAGCCTTTGGATTCGTTTGATAAAAAAATATCAATATGTTTCAAAACGATTTGAAACCCAGCAAATGTGTGCTTCACCTTGCGTATCAATTTTATATCTACTTAGACTTTAGACGCTGTTCACAAAATCATTTTGCTCTTAAAACATCACCACACAACTTTAAAAATTCTAAATAATTCACTCTTTAAGAGCCTGGCTGGTTTTTCTATAGTCAATGTACATGACGGTAGCGTCCATATAATTTAAAAGTACCCACTAGAAAAAGCTGAATTTACGAAAAAAGAAAACTATAAAAAAATTGCATCATTCATGGCAAAATTTATTTATTTTTTAATTATAAATATTGCAAAATTCCATAAAACTATTACGGTCGCGTTATTATGATACTGCACAGATTTTATTATATAGAGTACCCCTCTGCAACACTGTACCAAATCTAGTACAGCTCAAAATAAATCGATTTGAATCGGAATGAATCGAGAAAGACTGAAAAAAGTGCTTCATACAGGTAAAATAAAGATTGCCACATATTTACATATTGCGTTTATAATTGATTTTAACAAAGTTTAGTGCACGTAATATAATAACTTTTTATGTACTTACAACCTTATAAAATATGTATTTTAGCCCATTTGACTTTTTGTTTGTGTTTTGAGGTCGTTGTCGCTTACATTTTTATTTATGACAAATATTTTTGCATATACATTATGATATTTTATTTTATTTTTCACTATAATAATTAAACCATTAAAATACATTTTGCTTACTTTGTGTACTTTTAAAGTTATACAGGCACAAAAACTGGAAGATATAAATTCTTGAACTGGATTTCACACCTTCATGACATTCCAATTAAACAGACAATTTTAAATAAAAATTACTTTTTAAGGAAAAATTTTTACTGAACTAAAAAGAAGAAAATAATTTTTTATTATTACAAGCTTTTATTTAGTTTCACCTGTTCCGTTGTCTGTTTGTAATCAAATTTTGCAAATCAAATTTGATCCACTTCCCGGTTTCCGATTGAGCTGAAATTTTGCATGCACATTTAGTTTAGATGACAATGCATGGTAAGGTTGTGGCTTCCTGATTTTCTCATCGCTTCCACCATATTTGATATATATACATTCTTTTAGTCTTAAAATAAAAATTTTAATAAAAAATACTTTTTAAGCTGAAGCTTTTATTGTACTAAAAAGTAGAAAATAATTTTATCTATGAGTCACTCATACCCGGCTATTTGTAAAAGTTGGAGGCTCTTAATATCAAGAATTATTCGAAAAATAATAAGGCATGAGGAGTAGATGAGGCGTTCCGATATTGAGCGCCTCAAGCTTTTACAAAAAGTCGGGTATGAGAGACTCATAGATAAAATTATTTTCTACTTTTTAGTACAATAAAAGCTTAATTCTTAAAAAGTATTCTTTATAAAAATTTTTATAATTTTTAATTTTTAAAGGTTGATTATTCCACCGATATTAAACATTTATACATTTGATTCAGGTACGTTTCAATTTCAATTTCTTTGTATCAAAATGTCAATAATTTTCACAAATTTTAAATTCTATGTTAAAAAAAAAAAGAGACGGTAGTAAGTTGATCAAAGTGGAATAAAATCAATTTTTAAAACATTTTTCCGATCATAAATCAATTGATTTTTAATTACATTAAAATAATTTAATTGACAATAAACAAACGATACACTCTTGCGGTCATTTTAATGAGAAATTCGGCTTTCTTTCTTAATAAAAAAAGAAAAAACGTATATAATTTAGCAAACAAAGGGTATTACATTATTTAATAAATTACATGAAGTAAATTAATTAATAACAAAAAGTCGTAGAACAAGGTGTATCAAACCCAGAATACCAATATTGTATCGGCATCTCTGTATGAGTAGTGTAGGCGCTAATTGGATGTATGGGGGATGTGGAATATTAAAAAACAAATGAAATAAAACAATTGACTGGGTTAATAGTTGAAATACCTTGGATAAACATTTTTCCCTTATAGAAATGGATTCAAATATAAGAGCTTTGTGCGATTGTTAATGCTTAGCAACGATATATAACACCCTAAACAATAAAAAACATAGTGTATATATAATAAAGCGAGGAGTCAAAAAAATTTTGAATTTTCAAAACTCATACAATTTCGACAAAAAAACAATCACAATCGTTATGAAGTTTCTCACAGTCCACTGTCCGTTAAATCACTGATTATTATTAATAAAAATTCTCGTAACATTGTTAAAAGTATCTAAAAAGTAGTCTGCCAAATAATATTTTCAATTATAAATACAATAAATTCACTGCATTAAACTTTTATAAGCAGGCTGGAAAAAAAAAACTAATAATATTTTTGTTTACAAATGTAAACTTCCTATTGTGTAACAACCAATTTACGCAATCAAAAACATCGTACAAAACCAAACACATATTGAAGAAGTGTACTTACACAAAGTGAACATACACACGTCAATTAATTCTGGTGTTATTAATAGCTTATAGACTGGTAATAGCTTTCGAAAATAAAATATAAAAAAAATTATCGAATAAGACATGGTCATATACAATTTGCTAATGGTTCCGTTTAAAAAATGTTTGTAAAAGGTTTTCCATGGATTATTAGTAGTCGAAACTTTAGTTAAACAAGTTATTAGTTAATAAAACAGCAACAACACATAGTGTTATCAAGTGGTCTCCCATCCGAGTACTAATTGTATCCAATGTTGCTTAACTTCAGTGATCGGACGAAAACTAATTCAATTCAAAATAAACAACATTATAAAAATATAACAATTACAACAAAACTACAATAAATAGATTTTGCTAGGCCGAATAATTATGAAATTTTTACCAAATTTTTTTAGTTAAGGTTTTTAGCACTAATTAGTTCTTTTTCCCCTGGGAACGAATGCGGGTGTTCTCATCGAGGTTTGTATTTCACGTGGTATGAAAGTAGCTTCCATAAGTTTTACCTTATCAAAAAAGGCACTTCGAAAAAATATTTTTTCTTAAAATCTTACCCCGGCTGTAAATTGAAAACGAATGTGTTTACGGGCAAATTTTATAATGAACTTTTCTTCATGAAATTAGCTCAAGAATATACACTTAAATTTTTACAATGACTTATGATTTGATGGGAAAATTTGATTATGTCTGTCACCAAGTAGGAGTGTTTGGGACTAGAAAGTCGAAAGAATAGTTTGCCCGATTGAATTACTTTCTCCAAGAGTTGGTTTCATCTGTATCACAATTTTACAGGTATAGAACCCTAAAACCAATTGAAAATATTTTTTTTCCTACTTCAATAATAGGTTGTAGCAAGTACCTAATTATTTTTGATCAGAAACTACTTGAATATTGTATTTATTATTGAATATCCAGTTACTTCCAATATTAAAATGGTAAAATAATAATAGTTTTTTTTCCATTTTGGAATCAATACCATGAATATTCGTTTCTAGAATTTTTGGCAAATTTTGAGTGGCTACATATGTGAAAAGAAAGGACGCTGTCAAAGATCTATAAAGAAGGGTAAAAGGTTTGAAAGTACAACGTATAAATTTGAGTGGCCTCAAAAAAAGATGTATCTTGTATGTTCACCTGTCTTTAGCAATCCTCCAAAAAGCAAACAAAAGATTTGAAATTTTTTACTCTATATGTAGATCCACGGTCGAAGGATTATTCTCTCTGAAGAACTGCATAATTGCAATAGTGACTTCGACTGCATGTAGTCGATATATAAGATTGTAATTATGTAATATGTATATTCAAAAGTACGGGAACTGGGTCCAAAAACGTCCCAAAGAATCATTTTTTGAAGAATGTTTCAAATTAAAGTTTCAGAAGTAAAAAAAAAACTGCTTATTGAGCAGTTAAGTGTGACTCTGATATGGCCATGGAAGACATTATAAAGGTCAACATCTAAATTTCAAAATATCTCAGAGAAAATGAGACATCGTTAACTCCTCCTCGCCAATCGTGAGGTATTGGTAGGCCCAGTTCTCCAGGGTGCCTGTCGTCTAGCAAGTTTCTTGTAATAGCCAAATCAATTTTGCTTCAGGAGGCCCTTTAGAGCGATAAAAAATTTTCAGAGCATCTACAATAGAGCGTATCTGTCTCGTAGCACTACAAGTTTAGTCATCTAAAGCAGGCATGGGCAAACGTGGCTTACAGTAGTCCCTCGGACTCCTAACTTAACATACGAGTAAGACAGTGACAACCTAAAATACAAGTTAGACAGAGAGAAACTGAGATAGGTAGAAGATCGTATACCGGTCTCGCTTCCTCCTCTATGAGCAATGCGGACTTGGATAAAGAGACTCACAATAAAGTTTATGAAACACAATAAATTTATAAAAATGATGACTTCGACTTAAAATAACTCGCCTGTGTCTGTTAAAGGAAGCTTAATAATAATGGTAGTTATATAGGATGTATTTCAGAATGATTTTTAGTTTATTTCATTATTATTTTTTTGGTTTGCGTGAGCTTTTATTTTATGTCATACAATGTTCACTTGTAATTGAGATTTATGTACCATAGTTTTTTAAAAAAACACAACAATCAAGTTATAGTTGATATAGTAGGTAGTGTCGTTACATTACACCTGCATTTCGTTTCTCTTTTTCCATAAATCTACCAATATTATATACCAATGTATACAAACTTAACAATTTAAATTGTCATTTAGTTAATTCAGTTAGTTAGTTTTCAGTATTATTTACTTTAAATGTGTGTGATGCTGATAAAAAAAAGTTATGTTTTGTTAAAGATTTAAATAACGTTATTGAATTGCATACAGATAGCCCTCATTTTAAGCTCATAACGTTTACAGGGCCGGCCAACAAGAACGCTTAATTAAAAATGTTCAGCGTTAATCATAGAGAATGTTCGATTTACATCTAGGCATATAAATATCACGAGTATGACAGAATACATGCGTTAAGCAATGCATCTATGTAAAGGGTATTATATACACGTGTGAAAGCTTCGATATGCGTTGAGATAGTTGTAAGACGCTTGGAGAGTTTCTTAGTTGAATAGATGAACTACAACAGATAAGCCACAATACAAATCACTTTTGCAATTTTATATAACAACTATAATACCTCTTACTCAGAGGCATTGCTTAACGCATGTACTCTGTCATACTCGTAATATTTTTATGCCTAGATGTAAATCGAACATTTTGTATATCTTAGTTTGCTTGCTTGACAATTAGTTATATGACACAGGTCATTTTTTTCACCTGTGTGAGATATTTTTACTGAATTATATACGCAGATTCTAAAAATGAATTCCATATATCACGTTTAGAGTTTTAGCAAAATGAAACCAAATTTTTCGATAAAATCACTTTCTTTTTAAAATAACTTTAGGGGCGCATCCATTGCTAAGACCATAAAGATTTATTGCAATGAACCAAACATATTATATTTTGTAACAACTAATAAAAAAAAATTGCTTCTAGATCTGAGGAATTATCACTTTAACTTTTTTGTCTTAAAAACAATTTAACTTCTTTTATTTGAAACATTTTCTTCTGGCTGTTTCCTGCAAGAGCTATCACAAACAAATCAAGTGTGTTAATTTGTTGCAATATAATCAAACAACTACCAAGACAGCAAGGTTTCCTGTTTTTCTTTAATTTATGTAATTTTAACACAATGATCTTTGAAAGATTTCATGATTTTTGAAGCATCCCGGGATTTATATTTTTAAATTCTATAAAGCACAAACACGATGATTTTAATTCGTAGTATCAATTTTTATCACTTTCTTTCAAAAACATTATTGGATATTAAAGTGTTAAATTAATTTTAATTTAATGTGAAAATTAATTTAGTTAATTAACTTAATCATCAATTAAATTATTCTTAAGGCATACCTACCTTTATAATACTACTTTTTTGTTTCTTCAAATCATCAAAAAACTCTTTAATGAAGTGTGTTTATATTCGTAAGACATATTCACTTGATCGTTGATAGTTTTTTGTCGTGTTGAAATGTTTTTTTATAGGATGATATCGTTGAATCGAATTTAAAAAAAAAAGAGAATATAATGTAATTTGATTTTTATCTGGTTAAAAAAAACATATTTACTATGATATGTCAATAATTAATTAAAATAACACAATAATAATGTGTAATTTTAATCTGTTAATTATATAAGAGTTTATTACATATTTTCTTGTTTTTAATAAGCATGTTTGACTGTCATTGTAGTGCTAATATGAAAAGTAATGCATGACACATCCACAAAAGTTTATTATTTGGGGACTGTCATCAAAGTTTGACTACAGCCCATAATTTCTGTTATTGATTGAAAAATTAAAAAGGGCTAGGTATTTAAACCTGTGTAAAGGTGCGGAGCTGACATATTTATCTCTGAGGTTGTGACCGGATTGGTTACGGCATTCTATTCCCTACAGTTTTGTCAATTACTCTTTTATACCTGTCATGTCATATATGTAAAGGTGACTATTTTAACAATGCTGAAATTAACACAATGATATAATAATAATATGGTCCTAGATTTTTCTACCTTTGAAATGAACCTGGTCGGTTTTTCACTTGTTCCGAAAAATACCCATAAAAATAAAACACATAACTATCCGAAAGTTTTCACCTTTTACTGTCTCATAATTTACTGAAATTATTAGTTTTTTTTTACCTCAGCCATGTTATTTATTTGAGAAAGAAGTAGTGTATTCGACTTTTAAAATTAAAAACTTCAATTCAGAGAAAAATTAAACAATTTTTCTGATTCCTTTGCAGTTACAATAGTATATTATTTTATTTTTTACAATATATAATAAATTTCAAAAAAAAGAAACTGCACTTATCTGCGAGTAGAAAATTTATTACGAAATGTGTTCATAAGAATGTTAAGAATTGATTCTGTTTAATTGATATTACAATATTTATTATATGAAGTGTTATTTGAAAATTTTTAATTTGCAAAGTTTTTAAATACATGATTAAAATTGCCAAAAAAATATACAGATTCAATCTTAAGATAATAGTAATTTAATAATGCTACCTTTCTGTTCCAGTTTAAAGTTTTCATTTTATACCAACCAATCACTAACTATAAATTTCTAGGTATACTTTAATTAAAATGTTACAGACATAAATCCGATTAATTGGCAAAATCAACACAAATATTTGATTCCACATCCATAGTTTGAACAAAAGATGTAAAGCTATGTAGCTACTTCTTTCTATTGTTTAAATATTTATAATCTTTTTGATTTTAAATATAGAAACACTGTTTTATTTCATATTACTTTTTTAGTCTAAATAGTTTATGATTGTATTATTAATGCAAAAAGAAAAGCCATCAGCCCTATTGGAGCTAATCGTTGTAGTCATTGTTTATCATTTTCCTTATAGTCTAAGATCCCAATTAGGATCGACCTTCACCCATCTGTTAACCGGATGAAAGTTATTTTTTATGAAATATAAAATGTTAACAAATATCCCTGCAATGGGTTGCCTAAAAAAATGTGGTCCAGACTACTTTTAGTGAAAATATCAAGAGTAAAATTTTTAGAAATTTTTCACTGACTTGCATATCTTACGAATTTTGATCTACTCGAAAGTAAAAGCCATAAAGAATATGCAGCAGCTATGTTGTCTGCCTTTTTTCGTTCATTATTATCGCATTTATACAGGTTGCGAATAGTAATTACGTTCATCTGTTAATTCATTGACTCGCATATCTAAATAAAGATAATTTTGTTACAAATACGGTGGCATATGATTGGTCACAAAATATTGGTCAAAAATAATGTTTACAAGCTTTCCAAGTTTTGATATTTATATTAAAAATAGTCTTGACCATATTTTTTTAGGCAACCCGTTACAGGAATATTTGTTAATATTTTACATTTCATAAAAAATAACTTTCATTCGGTAAAAAGATGGGTGAAGGTCGACCCTAATTCGGATCTTGTACTATTACTACCTTTTCTTTTTTTATACAGATCTATTAATAGCACAATGTACAATAGCGTCTATCTTTTTTCCACTGTTAAAATTTTTTCATTTCCACCTGAATGGCAGAACAATTTTGCCTTGTGTTATCAAAAAATCGAATTTTTTAACTTTATGACGTCATCAGAATCCAAAAAATTTAATTTTGCTCTATCACATCCAAATTTTATCCAATTTTGATCAACTATGTATGGAATCCTACTAAATTTGGGTCATACTTTTCAAATGTGTGATCAAAATTATTCTAGCTTTAATAGGTTTCAAGAATGTGGAGTCCCGGTCATGGAATTAAGCACTAAAGTGAAAGCTAGTGAAAAACTGACATCGCAGCTGAAAAGAATGACCCAAAATTAGTGGGTTTCAAAAAAAATTCCAATAAGATCGGGTCAAATTTGCCAGTGTTATCAAAAAAGAGAATTTTTCAACTTAATGACGTCATCAGAATCCAAAAAATTTAGTTTTGCTCTATCACATCCAAATTTTATCCAATTTTGATAAACAAAGTATGTAATCCTACTAAATTTGGGTCATACTTTTCAAATGTGTGATCAAAATTATTCTTGCTCTAATAGGTTTCAAGAATGTGGAGTCCCAGTCATGAAATTAAGCACTTAAGTGACAGCTACTGAAAATCTGACATAACAGATTAAAAGAATGGCCAAAAATTAGTGGATTTCAAAAAAAATTCCAATAAAATTGGATCAAATTTACCTGTGTTATCAAAAAATCGAATTTTTTAACTTCTTTTTTTAACTGTATCACTTGCATTTTACTAAGCCGACAACTGCAATTAAAGAACCCTTAAATTAAAAAAAGAAATAATAAAATAGATTCTAAACTTAAGACGAAAGTATTAATATTAAAAGGATTAAAGGATTCTTAAAATAGCAACTTAAGGAAAGTGTCACCTTCTGGCAGCTGCAACGTGGAATCATTTAATAATTGTGAAATTAGATGAAAATGGGTAAACTTGCACTCTCCACAAAATCAATCTACTTGCACCGATTACACATAATGTATGCAAATAAACATAATTTTTCATTCACTTGTATTCTAATTATTATTTTTTTTGTTATTTATTTGTTAAAATATGAGTCCTTATAAGATTAACTATTAAGCATTTTAAAAAATAAAATGAAATACTTTTTAACTAAAAATGCAACACACAGACACAACTTGCAAATAAAATGTAACAAAAATCTTAAAATTTAATCTCTTTTCGTGAATATAAAACAAAATTTAATTTTAATAAGAATTTTTTCTGTTATAATTTAATAGCAATTTGCATATTTATTATACATCGATTAGAGATTATATTACATATTATCTACAATAACAAAATTAAATTAATTTAAATAAGTTCTATTAAGATTCTGGAATGACCGGTGACAAGTCAGCTTGATTTCATGTTTATAATATAAATTTTCTATAATTGCTTTATAATTGACATAAATATGCTGCCGACAAGAAACGTATTTTTAATGATAACCTATTCAAATTTTATTATTATTTAAAAATGTGTCAAATATATTTTAAAATTTTTAACACGTTCTGTAATTTAACTTATACTTATAAAGGAAAATAAAATCTTGATGATAAAAAATAATCATTTCTTTACAACACTCGCCTGATACAAAAAAACAAACATCCTTAAAATATTTAACCAATAAAAAATCCTTTCCTATCGTTCTACGAGTAAAATGAGATAATGAACGAAAGGGCACTACATGCAGCACTACCGTCTGTATAGTTATATGATTGTAAGCGTATTTTTTATTTTATACTTTTTAGTCCGTTATAAAAACGGATGCATTTATCAAAGCTCCCAAAAGAGTTTTCTTCCTCTCTTCTTGTTCGTTTACCTTTTCTTTCACATTTGCATGCATTGTCATCCAATTCTGAGCTTTGATCCACACTTCATGTCTCTAGGTTATCGAGAAGTTTGTTTAAAACAAGTGAAACAAACAATTGATTGAGTTAATTTGTAGAAATACCATGTATAGACAGTGTTGATGGCTCTATCACATTAAATATACATACATGTCACTCATAAATAAGTGATATTCCCATATAATACATACTATACAATTTGCGCCTAATTTGCACCCTCACGGGAAACAATGATATTTTCAAAAAAAATTTTCAAACAAAAGTTGTTTATTTTTTTCTAAGGAACATTTTTTACATTTAAGCTTTTGTTCTAACTCTAACGGTTTACAAGATGGGTACGAACTAAGGCCTAATTGACCTATGTGTCAGAATAAGATATAGTTAATTACATGCTAAAAAATTTACATTTCATATTCTGAAAAAATTTTGATCTCGTTGGAGTTACTACGGGTAACGCAATTTTACAAGCTTTCCTTTTTCTGCCGTAACGCTTAAATCACCAGAGTTAATTCACCTATCTACGCATGTCTCCCCTAATTTAGAGCTTATATTTGGTGGTGGTGGTGGTACTAGGCAGGTCCAAGGAACCACTCATATGATAACCTGACTACACAAATACCCTCTTGAGCTCCCCTATTAATAATATTGATCTCTATTAACCTAGCCTGACGACAAGTATTTAATCGGTTATCCCATGCAGCAAAAAAATATTTTCTGGCCTGTGCGTTGATCTTCTGAATCCTATATAAGGTTGTTAATTTATAAAGTGTGAATACCCATACTTTTTTATACTTTTGATGTGAAATGAAACTCAAAATATAACTATAAAATTGAATTTTTTATTTCGTATGCATTTTAAATTGTTATTACACTGAGAAGAACTGTTCACATATATAGTAAATATACTTATATGAGATTATAATAACATGTAAATAAATTACCATTTAATGTAATGACGTCTATAAAAACAAAATTTAATACACATGGATTAAAATAAATTCAAACATTTATAATTATTTAAAAGCCATCATGAATTTCAATATGATCAAGACCGACCCGACCCGCTCTATACTTATTTTTTTACATATTTTTAAACATTTATTGTTATATAACTAATTTGCATTTGGCAAATAATATACCAATGGATTGTATTTTTTAGTCTCATTTATTACAATGTAATATTATATTGTTTTTATTCCAATTGCATATTTAATGTGTATCTCTCAGGATTGATATAGAGATGATCAAGAAAAAACTTCCACCTAGGGTAGGTAGAATATGAATATCTATAATATATCCACTTAACAAATCGATAGATGAGTAAGGGATAGAATCGCAGGGCATGAAATTCAATTGAAACTTTAACTAATTTAATTGTTTCTTTTATAGAAAACCGCTTAAAAAAGTTTCAAGTCAATCAAAGAATGTTTAAAATTTATATATAACAATCTTAATTTAGAGTTGAATTTGTTTAGCCCTCAATCAAACCCTACTTGAACCCACATGATAATCATGATAAAATTATTAGCCAACAAGATTACTACATATATTATCACAATTGCTTACAAAATTGGCTTTGTGGAACTAATAATATCGAATGAAAAAAGACGTTCATCAATAAGAATAAAACAAAAATCTACTAAAATAAAGCATTCTAAATCAATAATGGTAATATGCCGCCAATAAATAAATTGATTACCTACGCAACTGATAACATTTTTGTCGGCTCAAAAACACATTAACGTACCATAAATAGGGATCATAAAATAAAAATCACTTTCTCTAGATTTTAATATTTATTATCGATGACATTCAGGTATATGATTTTAATGTCCGATACTTTGATAGTGTGATTTTTAATATTATTTTGTATTATAATAAATACGAGATTTTATACACTAATCGTCACTGTCGAAATCACCTCGTCTCTGAAAACTCCAAATTTCAAATTTTAGCTTCTGACTTTTGTTAAAAAATTAATATTTGCTTTATTTACTTTTATGCATATTCGAGTAATGCAGCTTCAATGTGGACCAGTCAATACTTAGGTGTACAAAATAAGAACAATTAACTCTAAGTGAAACTAAGTAACTCTAGACGAGCAAAATAAGACCAATTAGAACAAAATCGATAAACTTGGTATCGAGTTATGAGTGCAACAATTTAGTAAAACGAGAAGCTGACGAGTTCTTGCAAATACTAATGCAAGATATCCAACTAATGACGAAAATTTGGCAAGCTTGTCTGTTGGTATACGAAGACAGAAACAAGCCAATGAATGTACATTCTACATTAGCATGATGCAATTAAAAGTGTTCTTTATTTGACTGCACAGAACCCAAAATCCACTCATTTTAAATGTAAAATTATTATACTTTTAAGATAATTTAAAAACGTAATTATAATTTTTGAGAGTATTTTTTATATTTAATTAATCCGTAGGAAGGAACATCATAAACTTATGTACATTTAGTTATTTGTGTGGGTTTACTAACACAAAATAACTATGCCACATAAAATGCACCGCATGGCTGAAATGAAAAAAAAATTATATATAATTTTTTTTATACAAGCGTCACGGTTCAATGGTATAAAATATATCAAATATATTTTTAATAAACCTACAATAATTTAAATTAATAATGTATGAGTTTATTACCATATATTTGTACAAACAATTTGCCAAATTTAAGAAAAAAAAGTGAATACGTATCTCAGTGTCACAAAAAATTCACGGATTACATACATATGTAATGCGTGCATTTTTTGTGACATTGAGATACATAATGTCAGGTATAGACTAGTGAGATTCTGCGAGATTAGACGTGATAAGGTAGAAAATAATTCGTTGTCAACGTTAAAACATTTTACTTGAAGGCAAAGTCATATAGCTTATGACAAAAAGCTACACTTTTAAAGTCTACGTCTGGCTTCAAAAACATTATTGGACAATTGAGAGTATTTTTAGCAATATCTACTCACATGGTTAAAAACTTTTAATTACTACAGTTAACGAAGACCATAAGACTGTGGACTATGCAATATCTTTGCACCGCTTCTTTTTATTTAATAACTTTTGCAAGCCGTTTGTTATTTACTATCAATCATTCGTCATCCACTGTGAATGTGCGCAAACCTCTTACAAGATCTTAGTGGAAGAAAATTGACCACATAGATAACAAAAATTAAATATCTCGAAAAGCACTTGATATTTTATAGACAAAAACTAAAAAACTTCGATATTAAAAAAATACCGCGGTGTTGGAAAATTCATATGAAAAGTATTATAAAGTTATCAAAATTATACATATTTTTCAACGAATTCGATTTTTACTGGGTTTTCGAGGTTACTTATTAAAAATCTATAAAAAAAGACTCCTGGACGCTCAATCATAAACAACCAACTATCCCAAAAAAATTCAGCTAAAAAACATTGTCTAGTTGAATACACACGTTACTTGCTTTTTTAGGAATACCTTTTTATGTAAAAAAAATCATAATTAATGCCCAGAAAATGTTTTTCTAGCCCACAGTCAAATATATTTTTGGAACGACCTAGATCTAGCAACAGGTTTCTTAAGTCCATGAAATAGAACCATAGTTAAGCTTGATTGGATTTTAAAAACTTTTTATCACACATCCTAAAAAAGTTTATTTTTACCTACAGCTTTTTTTGGATAATGTAAAAAACTATATTTGAGCTACGTTTTGAAATAAAATTCCAAAAAATTTTTATCCAGCCGCAGGTTTATGTCATTAGAAATCAACAAGTATCATACACATCATTTTTGCTTCAAAGAAATTAATTCGAAAATTTTACCGTAATTATTTACGCACAGCAAATTTACGCCCACCCACCAAGGGATTGGCGCATTTTCAGAGTGAATTATGAATAATCCTCAGACTATTCGAGTATAACAAAAGATTTTTAAATGATTTCAGATTAAGGTCTCCTAAACAAAAATATTCTGAAACGAAACACTTGTTTGATTGTGACTTGTAGATTGTAGTAATTGCTTAATAACAAACAATGGGTAAAATAAAGCATGGCACTTAATATTGTCTCTAATTTATGTTTATACATTTTATTGTATAATTAAAATGCAAGTAAAAATTACATTTAATTCCCATAAAATTTTACAATATATATAAAATTGTTTAGAGTTGTAGGTTGAAACAAAACTTAGATTATACTCTCGTATAGGTATGTTGCGTATGTTGATTTTTTTTAATTTTATTTTTAGTATAAAATAAAAAGTATTCGCGGTATCTTGAAACAAAACTGATTTGAATTTATAGACATACTAAAACAATACACACCTGCTATAATACAGAAATTGTTTAGGATAAACAAGTTTTCACTCACTTGATTGTGTTTTTTAGTGAAGTTTTATATACTTTTTATTAATACCGTGTGTTTCATCAATGTTCAGATTATATCAATTGATAAAAATATTCAATGGATTTGTTGTGAATTTAATAAGTAGATGTCCAACTCAAAGATATTTGTTAGTTTTTTTTTTTTTTTTTTTTTTTTTTTTTGAATTGGACAACTCAAAATTATATCAAAATGAATTTGTGGCAAAACAAAGTAAATTGAAAAATCTATCGTAAACTGGTAGTTGGGTCTGCAACTACAACTGAATTATAAGTCCACTGGAAAATAAATTACAATCCTGTCAGGACGGCCTTAAAGCAATTTTTTCATTTTACTTACCCTTCACCAACACTAAGATTTCGCTTTTCTGTAAGCACTGCAAAAATTATTGAACTATGATCATGGTATTTATTCCACAAAAAAAATGTCATTATAATAAAACAAATGAAATTAACAAAATTTAAGGTACTCCACAAATTTTTTTGCGAATTTTCCAATAAATTACCTTTTTCTTTAAAGCATTTTGAAGATCGTCGCCAATTTTATAGCTTTTTTCAGGTCTGGAACCCAAAACTCGCACTTGAAACAAAGTTAAGAACACTCGCCGTTAAATTACCTTTCAAACAAAATCAAAACAATCAAAATCGGTTTAACCGTTTAGGCGCTACGATGCCACAAACAGACAGATAGACAGACGCACACACATAGTGGTCAAACTTATAACACCACTTTTTTTTTAGTTCGGGGGTTCAAACATAATTTAAAAATCAAAAACCGTAAAATACAATCTGAAGAGGAAGAAACAAGTTACCATAAATTCATCAAGGCGTTTGGAAGATACGAGCTAAATTTATATATACAAGATACACGCGAAAAACATAACCACTGATTTACAGTCGGAAAAGAAATTCAAAAAATGTTTATATTTTTCTTTAAATTTTCCCACAATTTCAATCAGAAATGAAATTTTATTTTTATCATAATTATAGAAATTATTATTTTTTATTATTTATTTATTAATTTTTACATTTATTTTTCCAATTCCAAAAAGTTTAATAACAGCCAAAATTTACTCTGAGAACCTACTGTAGTCTCGACAATCTCGATAAACACTTGATTATCCGAAATGTCCAGTAATCCGAACATTTTTATTGAAGCTCAATAGAGAGACTCAGATTTACTCCAAAAGAAACTCCATCTATAAACATATTTCTAGGCAGATATTATTTTATATGTACATAAGGTATAAAAATATTGCGTATTTCACAAATTATCTATTGACTTGCGAAATTACCAGGAATTTGTTCGTTAAAAACGTACAACCGATTGATTTTTTCTATAAAATTATTTTAGTTTATTAGTAACTACTTTAAAAAACAAACTCCAAAACACATTCCATAATTTGATCGAACTATATAAACTAATAAAAATCAATTTGTTATTTTGCAGCCAAACATTTACTGGTGCTGAACAATGAAACTGTTCTGTGCAACACAAACAGTTGATCATCACATTATTAATTCAAATGGTGGACAAATAAAAACAAAAACCAAAAAAAAAGAAGCAAATTCGACAATTTTAATCATTGGTATGTAGGCATTGTGAAAGCGTTTAATGGTTCAAATAAAATACCAGATCAAGTTTACCAATACAATACTATCACACAAAAACCGTACAAACAGACCAAACTTATTCAAAAGACATTTATTTTCAAAATAAAAACGCACATGGAATTAATTCTGAAATCGACAAAGAAAAATGTGGGTAGGTACATATTCCGATTTCTTTCTGGCCTTATTACAGGAGCGGATCGTAAATCCAGTGCTTATTCATTGAATATAGCAACGTTTTTTCGACGAAATGTTATAATCAAACCAATCCTGTTTTTATTTGCCTGAAATGAAAATTTACATAGTGATAGTACCCATGTAGAGGAAGAGGGGAAGGCATTTATTGAATTTCCATATCAGTAATTTTACTTCGATGTTTGAAGCTCTCTGATGATAGTTGATTTTATCCAGCAAATTAGAGCGGTAGTGGCAACTTTAAAGTTAAGTTTTGATTTAAAAATTTTACTTTAATTGTTTTTAATGTAAATTTAATCGAATATCCCAACTGTTTACTAAGAGATATAAAGGAGACAGCCAAAAAACATTGCAAGTTAAATGTTTTCTCAGTTTAAAAAAAAAAAAACATGTGTTAAATAAACAGCGTTAGAGCTGAGACATTGTATAGAAGGCATTATAGTCTAATCAAATACAAAATTTTCGAAGAATTAATTTCCAGCAAGCCGGAAATCGTTTTAATACTTTCATTTGATCTTAAATGCGTGTAATTCGAGTTTACCCAATCCCAGGAGGTTTGTATAGCTTTTGGGAGCAAAATAAGTGCAACATAAGTGCTACGTTTGCAGTTTTTTACAAATTAAAAGCTGGAAATAATTTTAATTCCTTTACAGCTTCCTGGAAATATATTCGAAGAATTTTAATTAATTTTTCTAAATTTCGAAATCTTCAAAAGTAATTTCTAGAATTTTTTTTGTATCCAGCATTTAGATTTTATCTAGATTTCTTTTTATTTGATGCCTAGTTTTTTTGTAATTTGTAAAAAACTGCAAACCTCATTACCCTTGACATACATACACATATTTCCAAATGTTGTAATATCATCATAGCAGTCCAGACCTAATTATTGAAGTCGGTCTTAAAATCATAAAAATTTTGTATCTAACCAGTAAATAAACTTTTTTTTTAGTGGTTTATAAAATTTTTTTAATTTTGTTTTGAAACAAAGAGTTCAAACCAATTTATAAACTGCACAAATAATGTTTATATCCGCACGTGGTTACTTTTCGTACGTTTGCAATTCCATATTAATACTTATATTTTAAAGAATCATTTTAAAAAAAAGATTGTTTCGAGTAATCAAATTGTAAAGTTTTATGTTTGAAACTTCGCAAAGGTTTCTTGTAAGGGTGACAACAAAAACTGATAGAAATAAAAACCACCTTATCTTATCACTTTCACAAAGACTTTTTAACCCACAATGTAAAATGAAGATTGTCCTAAATTTGACCGCTATGTGTATCTCCCTGTCTGCCTGCCGATTTGAATGCGGTTTTTTTATTTAAAAGCATGGTTCTGTGATAGCGACGTGTTATCAAAATCGCTTCAACCTCCGACACTAAAAGTGGGGTGTTGGAAGTTTAAAGAGTTTTTCTGTATATGTGTAATAATCCAAATCTTCTTTTAAAATTATTGGACTAAATTTTTTTAGTTAAAAGTTAAAAGGGAAGGTAATCTGTATTCACGAAACCACTTAAACACTTATCAGTTACCCATCATTATGGCTTACTGAATTTTTAACTTAGGATTCAAGTTAAACATCTAGAGAACAAATAAATGTTTGCTCTGTTCGTATAAATTGATAACACACAAATTGTTAGAGCAACAACAACAATTTTTTAATGTACCCACCAAAATGTTGATAAAAACTTGATCAAAAATGAATTGGATATCAATGATATGAATAACAATTGTTATTATGATTACAGGCTTACAGTCTGCATTCAGGCTGCATATATAGGTACTAGCCAGTAGGCTACTAAGATCAATAAGTTTTTTTTTTTTTTTTATCATTTTGATAGTTATTTGTTTTGACAAAGTGAAACTCATAAAATACTATACCAATTGACATTTGTGTGAATTTTTTGTTCATGTTCAATTCAATCTTGTGATTTTTAATTCTTTTATAATGCCACCATATTTTATAAATACAATGTATTTTCATTATCATTATTATTATAACCGACATGGAAAACCCGTTAACAAATCAATGCGATAATTTTTTACCACTTTACATAGACCACGGCATTCGATATAATTAATATAAGGTACTATTACAGG
Organism: Chrysoperla carnea; assembly: GCF_905475395.1. Lineage (NCBI taxonomy): Eukaryota > Metazoa > Arthropoda > Insecta > Neuroptera > Chrysopidae > Chrysoperla > Chrysoperla carnea. The sequence continues at coordinate 20,695,370 of NC_058339.1, forward strand.
TATATTGACTGTGGTAATATTATAAGCGACGCAATGAGAAACTAGAAAAGAACAAGTGAAAACAAACAATTGACAATTGAGTTAAATGTTGAAATACCATGTATAGACGGTGTTGATTACTCTACCACATTACACATACATACAAGTCACACATTCATAACTGATATTCCCTTATAATACATACTGCATAATTTGCGCTCTCACGGGTTAACAATGATGTTTACGAAAAAATGTTTGAGACAAAAGTTTATAAGGAACTTTTTTTGCATTTAAACTTTTGTTCTATCTTTAACCGTTTACAAGATGGGTCCTACGGATCCAATACCTAATTGACCTATGTAGCTCATTCACGAACTCGACCTCATTTTTTACGTCCTAAGCACGCTATAAAAATTTCCGCTTGATATCTCTTTTCGTTTTTGAGTTATCGTGATGACAGGCGGACAAACAGACGGACAGACAGGCAGACTGACAACCGGAAATGGACTAATTAGGTGATTTTATGACCACTTATAACAAAATTTTATTCATTGCATCAATATTTTTAAGCGTTACAAACTTGGGACTAAGCTTAGTATACCCTGGTATATTTCATATACATGGTATAAAAACGTTACAAAACCAATTCAGCGATAGTCAAGGACGATAATAAACAAATAAAGAAATTTTTGATAGATATTCATGAGACACTCGAATAGACATTCGGAAGACAGATTATATAATTTTCAATCAATGTCTATGAAAGTTTAATCCTTATTTGTCATATAGAATACATTGCCGGAAGAACGTACTTATCCTGAACCGACAGGACTAATAATTATTTTATTTAAGTACGAAGAATTTTTGTAAAATATAGAAAATTTGTTCTAATGTTAATCGAGAAATTCCAACGCTTCATTTTCTGTAAAATATTTCTTAACTACATTTCACATTTTAATATACAATTTACTTATTTATTTTGTATGAATTTACTTGCAGCTTCATTTCGAAATATTCGTTTCGAAACTTTTCACTGAACTTCTTATATTTCAACGATGAAAGAGCATTTCACTTTGGACGAACAATGAATTGATGTACACGATGATTAACTGTTTATTTTATACATTATAAATGAATATTGACAAAGCGCATTCGATACGCACGTAAAATCATTTGTCATTGTATTTTTTTGACCTTAGAACGTTTTTGGAATGTACAATATGTTATTGTTAGAAAAATACAATAATTAAAATTTTATCAATAATTCTAAACTTTTTTGAACATTAAATTGCAACTCCTTAACATTAAAAACAATTTCTAAAAATTTTAAGATAATAGTGTTTTTTTTCTTTTTTAACGTAGTGTTTTCTTTTCTGTAGCGCCTCAACAACCTTAATCTAAATTCTTTATTACTTTTGACAACTACCAATCTTAAAAGATTTCAATTTCAAAAAGAAATTAAATTTATTAAACAAGAAATATGTTTTATGTTAATTTAATTTCACTAGCTCTTCTGTTACCAAGCTGTTATTCATTTTATAACCAAAAAAAATAAAAATCAATAAAGTGTACATTGTTGCTTTATTGCTTCAAAATGCGGGTATGAAATCGATATTATTTTTTTACATATGTCAAACTGTCTATCAAAACATAAGAACCGTTAATAAATTTATGACTTTTACAGTCGACATTTGTCTCTCTCGAAAAACTGACGACTGGCGCTGGTCTAACAGTAGCATAGAAAAGACGTTGTTAGAGTTTTCTATAAGTTTTATTCAAATTATGTAAATATTATGACAAATATGAATACATCAAAATTCTTCATGGTTTATACAAAGACGGAACCTTGTAACATTCTTGTCCGCTAAAGAATCTACATAGTTGGTCGTAGTTTTTCAATAAATATTTTAGGCAGAACTTTAAAATACATTGTGTCCGTATTTAAGTTTATTTTGCATCTATTAAAAACAAAACCGAATACCTGCCTAAGTATGAAAATTATTAAGAATGTTTTGATATTTGTTTCTTACCAATATTCTTCCTATTATACTATCGATATTACTAACTGTTACATGGAAAAATATTTAGAATTCATCATTGAAAATTAACGCAGTTACTATTCTTGTGAAAAACTTGGGTTCATTCGATATTATTTCCCTTACAAATTAAAAGTTAATAGATTGTTAACTTATTATTTGTTTTATTTATTTGTGGACTTGGAAATGTATCCGAGTATGTGAATATAATATTTAGTATAATGTTTGTTGTGCCTAGGAGTATTAATGACAGAAAAAAATTGGCAAAGATGTTCATAAAAACACTTAGTACATTTTTATCTGTCCATCTTTGAATGTCTGTTCGTATTTAATATAACAATTTTATGAATAAAAAACTGTTTATATTTAATGCATTTAAGCTTATTTTTGGGATTAAAAAGAAAAATACACCGGGGCCTCTGCTGTAATAAAAAAAACTGTCAATTTCAATTATTAAGACCCCGTAAAGCATGCTAAATCCACTACCCTCCCATTGAAGGCACCACTATTTCTTTTGACCACGACTTAACTTGAAAACTGATGGAACAATTTCGCTAATTCCTTTTTGTTGTGTTAATTATTGTTAGGAAAAGGTTCATTTGGAAGAAACAATTAAAAAAATTGAGCGGAACATTAAAAAATTTAAGACAAAATTTTAAATGCAATAAATGGTGGAAACGCATATAAATCATGCAATACATTATCTTACTATATACTTATATATTTATTTGCGCTCCCACCATATTTTTCTAGAATTGTGCATAGGTATTAGCATAGTATTGAAGTAGTATTTATTATTATTCATGTATTGTGAATAGGTATTTACTCGAGGTATATGCGAGCGCCGACTTCTTGCTTGTCGAAGGCCAAAGGCTTGTCCAGAAGATAGTAAAAAAAATTTGTGTTTAACGGGCGGGCTAAGCAAAGAGTGGGCTTGTGAAAGGGTTTAACGTACCGTTGGCGGCCTAAGCATAGTATAGCTAATAATGAATTGTAACTGCAGTGGAATTAAGATAAATAATGTCTGAACAATTAAATTAATTGTAAGTGAAACGAAGTTCACCGCGTCATCTAGCATTAATAATATTTTATGAAACCATTTTATGACCGGAGTTGATAAAAAATTGTTACGTGTGTAATTCATTAATACCAATATTTACACGGAAAATTTATGACTTTAATGAGATAATATTAGCATGACTATACGTTTTTTTGGCCTTGGCGTCAACCCTGTGATTGAAGTATCCAGGCGTTCTACACAATTTTAATGTAAGAGTCAAAAAGAATCCTTACCAACCCGCGTAATCCAATCAAGGGGTACTTACCAACCCGGGTAATCAAATGTCTGGGTAGTGAAATCTAAGGGTAACTCGAAAGCCAAATATTCTAGAAAATATTAAAATTTTGAACTTTTTCAGGGCTGGTTTATTATTAATATAGATGGAGAATATGATTTGAAATGATTGGTGGTGAATGTCAGACATTGTTAATATAATTCATCCATTGTATATTGAACAGATAAAAATAAATAAAACAGTAATTCATCGAGTAGGTACGTAACGTAGGTACGATCCAGTATCAACCAAAATAATATATAAATATTTTAATACAGTATAGTAATAAATATCAAAAGAACATCTAAAAAAATGTCCATAAGAGTACATACAGTTCACAATATAAATATTATAATAATATTGGGTAAAAATCACCATATACAATAATAAGTGCGCATACCTATGTAAAAATATAATGTTTAATGTACCTATGTATGTATTAGTGATGTGACGAATATTCGCGTATTTTTTAACATTCGCATTCGCGTTCGCAAAAAACGATGCGAATGTTTTTGACAAAAAATCATCATCATTGTGTATCATAAATTGCAAAATAACCCCAAACTTCACTAATATGTAGGTACTTTACTCATATTTTAGTTCACTTTCTAAACACTGTTAAATTTGAATGTTAGCCAAATGCAATAACATAATCTAACGTCCAATAAAAAAAAATTGTCAGTTATAGGGACTGCCGATAGAAGTGAAAACTTAGAATTTTTAGAATAAAAAATTGAAATATCATAATATGTGAATTAAAATTATCAACATCAATATGGTTTTCACATCTATTGACACTCCGAGCAACAATTATATGCATGTTTATATGGTTTTATTATTTAAATATATTACGGGCTGTACAAGATTATGATAAAATATAAATGCAATTCAATTGAAATAACAATTAATATACAACCATTTGTAGATAGTATTTGTATTTACATATTTCAATGTACTTGTTATATACGCAGCACTAATGTTACACATTAAGTCAGCTATATAGCTACAGATATACTGCTATAAGCTACATGGAATTTGATTCAGAAATAAGGAAGATAAGGTATGGACAGAAAACACGCTGGAGAAATAATATGTAAGAATTAATTAAGTTAATATATTAGAATTTGTGAGCGTTTTATTTGAAAATTTACATTCACTTTTGCTTTCGCATTCGCGTATATTGGAAACAAACATTCGCATTCGCATTCGAGAATGTGCAAAATTCAACATTCGTCCCCTCACTAGTATGTATATATGTATGTACGAGATACGAGTACAGAACACATACGTTTAAAAAAGACAATGTGCTGGCAACATCAGCGAGAGTAAGTAAGATTCGCACGTGCGCGCCCTCGGATTGTATTCATCCATCTACTATATTCATGATACGTCTGCACACCTGCTGTCCACAATTCATACATTGGCCAACAACAACAACAAGACAACAAAAACGCCAACAACACTATATATGTAATATTACAGGATGTAGCACCCATGTCATTTTAGAATGGTTGATTTTTCAAGGAGTTTCCAAATCGATAAAATTTCCGTATTGTTTGAATGAAATTTTAGCCAAAAATACCTAGGTTAGGTTAAGTTAGAGTGGCTGTTCTGGGGTGAGACACACTTAGACCATAGGTTCCGATACCGAAAAAGGGTTTGCCTATCCCCGGCCACTACTCCATGAACCATTTGGAGTTGTTTAAGAACAGCAGGAGTGCTTTAACGTCGACGGACTTTTGATCGGAGAAGTCGTCAATGTCCATCTCCTCATGACAAGAGCTGGGCAGTGACAGAGAAGATGAGACATTGTCTCCTCCTCCTCACCACTATGACAGCTCTTACAGTAGTCGTGATACACTGCCAGGCCCAGCCGCAACAACTTTGAACAGAGGGCCTTAGAAGTAGAATAAGATTTTCGGAAAGCCTACGATTGTACTCGGACCATAAAAATTAACAACTTTCGTTCTCCAGGACAAAAGATGGTGTCCATTTTCTCCAAAACTATAAAAGATGTTAAAATTGTGTTCAAACTGTTCTAATTTATTAAAAATAATGCAAGCACTGACATTCAACCCATTCTATACAGAGAATTTCAATAATTAACACAGTTAATTGTTTGTTTTCACTTGTTTAATTCAACATTTCCTAAATTGTGGGTTCCACTCAATACATAAGCATATAAAGGTAACGAATATAATATATATAAACATACTTAAATCGTCCTCATAATATAAACCAATATATACATACATTCATTAAAATTATCTCTCAAGTTCCATGAATAATCACTACCTTGCTTTGGATTTTTGTATATAATAAAATAAAAAAAGGCAGTTGCGTTCGCCTGTATACTGTTGCTTTGCTGCGTACTTTATTCGCTCACTTAAAGATTTAATGTTGTCGGTTGATCGTCGTGGTCGTCCGCATTCGCGTCCGTCGTCTGCATTGAATATTATTTACTGTAATCAGAAAGTAAGCACACTTCTCAACTTCTTTGATTTTTAATATCATATTGTACAGTACCTTACAGTATGTATTATATACGGTACCATATGCATACATATGTGTGTGCATTACCTATAAATATTTAATACTGTGTAATACAATAAATAAATTTTTTTATCTATCTTTGTCTTGATTTTATACTTTATTCACTTTTTTGTTAGGTACGATATATGTATCCTTATTAAATGCAAAGGGAGGTTGTTAATTTTATAAACTTTTTTAGGCTCAAATATGCATTGCCATTTCAGACCCACTTGAGGACGTTCTCAAAGAATTGAGTGTATACAATATTTGAGACAAAATAAGACAAAAATTAAGAGTAAAATTTTTCGATATATACCACAGTTTTAAAATATCGATACCTCAAGATTTAGAGAAATCATTTACAAGAAAACTCACAAATGCATGCAACACAAAATACATCACTTTACATGTATTTTATGGAAAAGAGTGCCGCTTGTTATAATTTTCTTTATAGCTAAATATTTTTCATGCTTTTAACTAATGAATATTAGTTTTCCAAATTAATCTTAAGAAAATTAGGCTTGTTACATAATAAAGCATACCATCAAAATACTTCAATATAAAATTTATTAAAAACGCAAACTTTAATAGCTAAAATCAATAAATTTAACACCGTAAAGGTTATTAAAAAATTTACCTACTTATAAAGAGCACTAAGGAGAATGCAAATTACGTCCTTAGATAATATATTTGAATACTCAAATTAAGAGCTAATATCCTATCAAATATCTCTAAAAATAGAAAATAAAGTGTTGCATAATTGAAGTATACAAAATATTGTTCTAATCTGTTGCGCAAATGGCGGATTTTTATTAAAAAATGGAGACAAAGTGATAGTAGTCAATCTCCTTTTCTGGACTTCGAAGTAGTGATCAAGATACTGGCAATTTTGTATCAACATGTACAAGCGTCTTCAACAAGCAGACTTGTAAAGTCGGTTAATTATGTGAAGCTTACGAAGAAAGCTCAATGCACCTTGTGAAGCGAATTAAACTTTTAGAAGACAAGAAAACATGCCCTTTCTTTTAAAGAAATAGAGAGGTTAAAATTAACCGTTGACAATATTTCAGTTCAAAGTTTTCACAGTTGACAATATTTAAAGTTGATTGATATTTGGATAGAAAATTTTTGTTAAAATAAATAAATTTTGACGTTGAATGTTTACTTAGTACTTTTTGATAAAGAAAAACTTCCGGAAACGAAAACCGATTCCTCAATCTTTTATTGTTTGACCGAATACGTTTACCCTATTTGACATTATTTAGAGTATATAGTTGTATATTATATAGTGGTACATTTGATGAAATGAATACTCACTCTTTAACATTTCCATAAAAATCTAACTCAAAATCGATGAACTTGACTTTTATTCTATTACATTTGAAGGATATATTTCCTAAAAATATTTCATACCAAAAAAATTGATTTTACCCTAACATAAAAACAAAAACCTACAGAATATACAAATAAGTCGAAATAGCACTAAATATTTGAATATCCTTCCGTTTCTTCGTCGTGTACGTAAATATATTCAAAAATATACAAAATATGCAAACGAACACTACATAAAAAATATTTGCTGTCAATACAATTGACGAACATAACTTATCGTAGAACCAAAGTGACCATGTTTAAAATTGATTATCTGTGTGTAGAAAAACATACAATTTAAATTCACAAAAGTATTTAAATTCAAATATTACGAATGTTTCTATAGAATATTTTTTGTTTTTTTATTTTATTAAAATTTATCCATTTTTAGTAATAATACAACTTAAATGTCCATGTATTCCTCTAATTAGACATAAATAAGAAAAGGTATTTTAAAAACTATGAATGAAAAAAACGGGTTCTTTATATCATATATTGATTGGTGCCAGTAGGTAAATTCAACAAATTCTATCTATCATGAATTTTAATATAAATAGATTGTCAATTTTCGAATTTAAGATTAGGTATACCCAATATTAAATTATAATACACTAAATTAAATTGAGCCACCTTCCTCCCGTATGTCACACTTTAAATTTATTTTCAAGCAATCTGAGCTATTGGGTTTGTACCAATGATGATAACTTTTGGAATCTGGCTCAATTCATTTCGAAAAGTGAAATGGTAAAATAATTAGGTAATTCAAAACAATAATTTAAAAAATCAACTCAAATATTTCAATTTCAATATTTCCAAAAATTTGTCCCAAAAAATGATAGCTCTCTAAGTATCCTTTTCATCTCATCTGATGTCCTTGGCCATCACTTTGAAATTGATTTAAGAAGGAGCGTTATAAGTTTAAAGTGTTTATTTTTGCGTCTGTGTGTTTCTCAGTGGCATCGTAGCCTCTAAACGGTCGAACCGACTTGATTGAGAACATTTTATAGCTAAGTTTCCAAAAATCGGCTTACAAGGAATATATCGCATTTGTCGGGGTTTTTTTTAATTTTGTGAATTTCCCTTATATGTTTCTCTGATTTTTTTATCTTTAAAATTGGATGAATTTACCGATGACTATTTTAGTAAGCTGTGTATTTAAAGTATCCTTAGAGTTATTCAATCAACTTCACTTACTAATACGAGAATATTTTGTTATATTTGAATGTTCAATGTGAGAAGACTATTAAAGGTTTCACGGATTTAACAACTTCATTAGTATAATGATGTAGTTTCCAAAAATCAATGTCGCTTTTATTCGAAATATGTGACACAATATTAATGAATGGTCCGGTCTGTTGTGTGTTGTAGGACAATCGTTGGGATCATGTACATAATTAACAAGATGTATCTTGTACCACTCGATGTTTAACGTTTCCAAAATGGTCAAAAATATCGATCCATAAATGTAATGTCCTTTTTTTATATTTTAATTAGCGTTGATTCTTACGCCTATACAGATCATTTTTCTTGAATCTATTTTAAAGAAAGATAATGAAGAGGATTCTTATCGTTTAAAATCTCATCAATATTTTAGCTTTTACATTAAAAAAATAATTAGAATTTATAAAAATCAATTTTTCAAATTTGCCGAGCAAAGTTGACGGATTAATTCTTGAATTAATGAATACGTGTACTCCAACCTGAAGTTGACAAGCCACTCGATTTAAGTCACTCAGAGTCGCGGAAAATGGCTGTGTTTCATTCTTATCTTAATTGTAGTTCTAGGTTAATATGACTTCAACCGTAGATATATGTAATATAACTATGTAGTTTCTTGCGCTTCCACCATTTTTTATACCACGTATACACGAAATATACAGAAGCATACTAAGTTTAGTCTCAAGTTTGTAACACTTAAAAATATTGATGCTACGAACAATATTTTGATGTAGGTATTAATAAAATCATCTAATTGCCCATTTTCGGCTGAGTGTCGATCTGTCTGTTTTTCACAACACGTTAACTCAAAAATGCAAAAAGATATTGAAAGATATTACTGAAATTTTATATCTCGTAAACCGACGCTCATCATCTCGTAAACCGATCATCTTCTAAATCGTAAAAATAGAACAAAAGATTGAAATTTTTTTTCGTTAACATCATTGTTTACTTGTGAGGGCGCAAATTAAGTTAAGAAACATAAAAAAAGTTAAGAAACATTAGAAGTTAAAAAACATTATAGAGTTACTATAATGTAGTAATCTATTCTATACATATAGATACATGGATACTGAAGAAGCGAGAGGAAAGAATTAACAATTAACTCAGTCAATTGTTTGTTTTCACTTGTTTTATATAATATTAAGTCTTATACTAAATCAAGCGTTATTCTCACAATAATGTAATTTATCGATAAAAATCAAGACTATCCATTCACTAACGATTATTCAGTGAAGGCTAACAAATAGCAAAATGTATGATCTAATAATATATAAATCTATAATAGTAAGTAAAGTATGAAGTAAGTTATAAATCACCATTATACACTATTATTATAATCAAATCAAAGCCACAAATAATCAATGTTAAGAATCGTTATACGAAATCATTGATTACATATCGCATATTATACTCATGGCAATAATAATAATAATCATAATAATACAGTTGTGGGCTGGATAAATGTAAAATTATTATTGGATCGTCAATTTGATATATAAATATGATATCTCATACCTTGTATAATAGAGGTCTGGGTATGCTGGTCGGTTCACTTAAACTGGTATTGTACCAATAGGTCTAGAGCCAAAGATAGTATTTGATACCCACAGAACGAATAATATTTTGACAATATAACCATAGTCAAGGTCTTTTTCAATAACTTTTTTAAATTCCAACTAAAAACGGAGTCAAACAGAAGGCAAAAAATCAAAATCGGTTCACCCGTTTAGAAGTTACGATGCCACAGATGAAACGATTGGACCTGATTTTGAATAGAGAATTTCGTTAAATTTTTATTTTAATATTATGAACATAAATTTAAGGTGTTGCAAAAAAAAACGATTGTAATTAAATCGATTATAGCAACGCAATGAAAAGATGCTAATTTAGTCCCCATATTCTGTTAAAAAAGTCGAAATCATGAACTGTAAATTTCGAATTCAAAATAAATAAACTTATTCTAACTTTAAGTAATTCAGGGAACTTCTTAAATGCTTTTTTTCAAATGTAAAGAGACTGCTTTTCCAACATTTTATAGAAATTGTCACAGTTAAGTAGACAAAAGCACTTGAAACAAGCCGTGGATAGAGTCTGGTGCGACTCTTGAGGTTCACACAAATAATTTCCCAGTATAATAAAAGGTTATAAAAAATAATAACTTACCCGACTCAAAACGACTTTACCGAATGTTATGAAATTCTTTTCGGATCATATTACTATTAATACAAATTACAAAGAGCAAGTTATTGGTAAATTATTAAATAAATAGCCCTAGTATTTTAGAAACAAATTTTAAAAAAATAAGTCACGACTGGCACTACAGAATAAAACATGACTGGCACTACCGTCACTTTGAGTTGGAAAATAGTTAATACTTTGGAAATTAATTTTACAGGACATACAAGGTAGGAACTTCAAAATCATTTTGAAGATATAAAAGTGTACTAAAATGCTAGTTTGAGTACAATTAATAACAAAAACAAAAATATTAATTTTAAAATAATTGTAATTTTTACGCCCTTATAAGCATAAATATTGAAATTTTAATGAAAACTTAACATTTACGAAGAAATAATATTGTTTAAGTACTTAGAATACTGAAAGCTAAAGGTACTACAGTGTTGGCACCATTCTAAAGTATCTTTATCATCAAAAACAGTATTATTTTTGTCCATTAAAAGTACACTATTTCCTGAAGTCCCGCTCAGACAAGATAAAGTTGTTAGGCACAACCTTGATGACAACTGATTTTCAGCCGTTTTAAAATAACTGTCAAATACTAGGCCTGATCCCAGACTAACATGTAGAATACTAAGAAGTATAGGTATTGTACATATTTATAAGTAGTCTCGTAAATAATAATATTGTATAATAATCAATTTTATATGGCTGATTAAAAATTTGTTCCATATGAAAATTGGTAATAAATATATCATCAAATTGATACCAATCACAAATGAATAATAATAAAAAAAAGAAATTATTTTAATCGTTTTTAAAATATTGTATCTTGCTTTCTACGTACTCTATATAATATACCTACGTTAATAATATGCATATGTGCGCTTATCTTAATATATATATTTCTTGTGTGCGTGTGTATGTAATTGAACTCCTCCTAGACGGCTGGACCGATTTTGATGAAATTTTTTGTGTGAGTTCAAGGGGATTCGAGAATGGTTTAGATTCACAATTTGGTCCAGTACAACTGTTTTTGAGGGCTCCGTACCAAAAAAATTAAATTTCATTAAATGGTGGGAGCGCATATAAATCATATCACATTATTTTACAAATTACTATGTGTACTATGTATTTTTAATAGTATTCAGGTATTGTCAATAGGCATTTATTAGAGCCATATGCGAGCGCAGCGAGCTCTACTATCAAAGACCAGGCCAAAGGTCGAAGGTCAGGCCACTCCAATAAATAGGAGTTAAATTGGGGTTTAGCGGACAGGCGAAACGTAGTATAGGTATTAATGAATTGGAGTTACGTTTTTACGGGACAGGACAACGTCTGTCGGGACCGCTAGTAAAATATATAAATGGACTTTCAACTTCGTAACTTATTCCTTTATAGTTGTTTATCATTTACTTTTTATTTTAAAGATTCTTTTTTTTTAAATTTATTAAATTATATTTGGAACACTTGGTTAATCAATTTTTTATTCAATTCTCAACTCTGATTTGGTTTTTTCAATAAAAGAGAATAGCGTTTAGCCCGAAAAATGGACCAGGACACTGATCTGGAGGCTTCTCATATCGATTTCTTGTTTATTTTAACCTAATTCCATAATATTTACTTCAAAATATTACGATTTGCATTTTTTTAATCCTATGACCATTAGTTAAATCAAAACTTAACGATATTTGTAAATGGCATATTGGATCAAGAAATAGCAACATAAAATATAAAAAGTGAAATTTACAAAATTTTAAAAACACCCGACAAATTTTTCGGTTACAGAACTCTAAATTTTCACTTGAAATATATCTAAGAACATTCTTTTTCCTTAAGCCCTACCAAATTGAGCCGATTTGGAAGATCATCACCAACTTTTAGTTTTTTCGGGTACAGAATTCTATTTTTTCAATTATGCTATCATTGGTTCAAGAACACTCTCCATTAAATTACCTTTCAAACAAATCCAAAAATATCAAAATCAGTTCATCCGTTTAGTCGCTACAATGCCATAGACAAACAGACAGACACACATAGCGGCCAAATTAATAACACCCCTTTTTGTTAGTTCGGGGGTTAAAAATCGTCTACCATTTCTGTATATCGAACTTTTTTATGCTCTATTTTGGCAATCTCACATTTTCATTGCACATTTTCATTTTATAAGTTCACCATCTAGCTTATCTTCTACTTCTCCAAATTAGAATATATTACATTTAATTTCACTTTTTGTGGTTCGAAAATTCAATATCTTTCTTCATTATATTTTTTTTTTTTCAAAATATGAAAAATAAAATAAAAAACAAAATTTCCAAAACTTTGTTATTCAAGATAATAATTTTGTACATAACAATATACAAAATTTAAATAAAAATATACCTGGATGAGACCAATTTGATGATGATATTTTACAATCACTATGATTTTATTTTTACTGAATAAATTTTAATAAACCAGATGAAAAAAGTTATCGTTCAGAATATTACAAATTTGGAAATACTATCGTCCACAGATAAAAAAAACCGTGCAGTTGTTTAAACAAAATAATTATTATTTACGTCATTATTATCCAAATTAAATTTTATAGTCAACGTTAACAAGCATTGTTGAAAAAAATTTTTAATTTGACATATTTATTGTAGAAAAATTGATTCGTCCAAGGAAACGTTTTAATATTTATCCAATTAGAAATACCATAATTTTTTTTGCTAATAAATTATACAAATTATAATTATTTTTGACATAATAACCACATTAAAAATGAAAAAAGTAAACAAACCTTTTACCGCCGTGTATGAAAAAAAAAAAAAACGATCAATTAACAGCAAAAGTAGATATGAAATGAAGTTTAATGTTAATCAAGTTTTATATACTAATTGCGTCTTACGTCTCAATAAATTACATTTAAAGCTAATAAGAGACCTCCATCATATTATTAAATAAATTAAAATGTATGATAATTAAAGGAAATTATTTGATCAACGTTTTTAAGCTTTAAAACATGTATAATTTTAACTCGTCAGTAATGAGGTGTTTTGTTTTTTTGCTCTTGTTAAATGGTTCTCATTGTGTGGTTCTCATGTTATATAACCCAATTTTATTGATTACGTAATTGGCTTTTGGAAGAATTAAAATTGGAATTCCTATGTAATTAAATTAAATCCATCATTTGTAGATAAGTAAACTTTTTATTTTGGAATGATACGTTAATTTACAAAATAAAATACAATTTCATAATTGAAGATCTTTTTTAAAGCAAGCTTGTCTTGCTTGAATATTATCATTTATGTCTCTTTTTGTTGCTTATACAGTATTTTTAGTTAATATAATAGTAATTAAGCAAAACATGGGTCTGATATTCTGGTCTGATCCTTTTAAACAGCAATTTTAGTATATCTTAGTTTCACTGTAGTTTATTTTGAAACATAACGTAACAGTTTTTTATCATAAATTTTGGTCTGATTGCTTTTTACGCCAAATATAAAGAAAAAACAACTAAAAAATAAAATTTACAAAAGACTTATGAATGCGGTTAGGAAAGACCATTCAACCGATGACATAGAAAATGCAGGCAACTTAATCTCGCATTTAACTGGGATGTAAGTGGATTTTTCCAAATCATTTTCTTGAACTTTTTCCAATCAATATTGATCTCTATTCGTCCAATTCTCGCAAGGCACCTAAAGAGAACTAATTTATGTTGCCAGAATTATTATGTTGGCGTAAGTGTACAGATCCTGTAAATTGACCTAGATAGTCTGAAATTTTGGCTATAGAAAGTTGAGAAAGTGCTTTTATCAACCAACCACAACCAGTCCCATTTTTATGTCAGAATTTCATGTTATTATGCACTTTATGTGACCATGTGCACTCATCCAATTCCACCAAATTGAGTTTGGATGTTTATAATTTATAGTCAAAGTTAAGAAAGTCCCTTTTTTGGCAGTGTCAACGACTTTGTCAAGTCTTCCACCATCTTATGTTCATTTTGTATGTTTTCAAGCCAAAGAAAAAGGTAAAATCTCTGTTTTTTTAAAGCATTTCATCAAAAATAGCTTACATGGGGGAAATGTAAACTTAGTTGTGGGGTCCGACTGCTCACGGTTGTTTTTTCTCAAATTGAATATGTATGTCAAAAATACACTTCCAAAATGGTCTTTATAAACTTCTCATTAGTAACTTATGAAAGGTGGTTAAAGAAGTTTATGATAATGAGGTGTTCAAAAAAAATATACTTCCTATTTGGCATTTCATTAAAAATTAAATTGTAATCGTAAATAATACTATTATTATTATTATTATTATTATATTGAGAATATAATAAAGGGCAATAGCAGCATAATATTTGTGAGTTGAATGGTCTACAGTTAATAATAAAATAACAAAATACAGGGTGTACCTAGATAGTGTGGAACTTGAAAAGTTCACGTTAAGATATGCAGGGATAGTATCTCTGTAGAATGCAGGAAAAGTGTCTCTGAATAGTGTTGAAAATGCTATACCACATATAGTATTGTACTTTTTTACCAAGTACATACACCATATAAAAATAAAAATAAATAGCAAATTATTTAGAATAGAATATGGGAGCCATACAAAAACCTTCCAAATTTCGACGCCACAAGGAATTGTAGTTATGAAATTTGGATTTAGTACGTTGTTCAATATAAAAGATACTTGGTTGGACTCCATTTTATGGTTTACTATAAATTTACAATTTTAATCATTAGAAGTTGTTTCAACAAAATTGAACTACGAAAAATTATGGTTAATTGTTCCATAGATTCAGATCATACTTCGATTATAAAACCGTTTTAATATCTTTCCAAATCGACATCTTTTCAAATCGAAAAACATCTAGGCTCGCTTCAGCAAAGCAAATTACTAACGTACTTGCTAAGGTAAGTTAAGCTAAATTCACTTATGTGCACTAAACGTAATTAACCGGCACTATTGATGTTGGGACACCCTGTATGGAAAGGTAACGATTAACAACGCAACGATTCAAAGCGAACAATATTGTTACACTGTGTATAAAAAATTGTATTTTATTTACGAAAAAAAATACGTTACAACTGGAATGTATTCGGTTAGAAGAAAAGAGACTGTTACGAAATTTGCTGCAATATATTCCTGAAAGCTTTTCTTTTTCAATTATGAAAATATAATTGTCGTCGTTATAGGGTGGGTCATTTCCATTGATCACAGTTATTTTTATTTTATCCCGTCAATCAGGCATGACAATTTTTTACAATTATTGGTGGTACAGAAAAGTAAGCCTTAAAATTTTCACCTTTTTTTCGTTTTTTAAATTCGCACTGGGTATGTAGTCCCCTCTCCCCATACTTAAGATCCTGTTCATTTGGGGTTAGCTTGAATTTGTGAATCGCATTAGGACCCCAAGTACCATGAGTCACGTGCTTGTTTTTCCAAATCTACGTCTACAAGCCATTGCTTTAAATGAATTATGGTAGCTCAAATATTAATGACTCGACTTATACCCGCTCGACCGGTTTTCCATCCCTGGTCTAAGCATAACCTTATGTGAATTGGCGAACATTGACATCAATTTTATTTTCATTGAGCCTGTAGGAACGAAACATACTTTTATTATACTTTGTAAGTAAGATAAAAGTTACCCCGTGCAACGCACATAACTACCACAGAAAACATACCAAAATTCATAATACGATATTTAACATTTTTTAGTTAATAACATCGTCGTGACAGACCAGAAACAATATTCTTACAATACAAGTAAATTATTATTATATACCTTTATTGTAGGTACAACAAATGTGTGTGCTATACAAAAAAAAATTTACCAAAAAAAAAATTAAATTAAATTGCTTGGCGTTGGTCAACACGTACTTTTTTTTCTCTTGATCCTTTGCCGTTTAAATTACGTATATATAGTTATTTTATTCGGTCAATAGTAATGCGTATGCATGGAGGTATGTGTGTATATGTATTATTATTTGCTTGTTCTGTCCTTAAGTCAGTATCAGTTTCTTGTTTTTATTACAGTACAATTTGTGGGCCATTACATCCCAACGTGAGATTCCACCAAAATTATTGTATTTCAGAGTATAATAGGTACACTCGACGCTAAAAATTGTAACAATATAATAATCAAGGAAATGGAAACCGATTTCTTTTGATGATTTTTGAATTTATATCTCCCAGAAAACTAAAAAGTTTGTAAAATCTAGGAGTATTTCGACAAAATTTTAACAGCCAACGCTTGACCATCATGTCCATAGTTATGATTCAAATTTTATACCAAAGTATGTATGCAGGTCAAAAGTATCGAAAAACCAAAAAGGGAATTAAGGCCTGCTCCAGTGATCAAATATTTTGTTGCTTGATTATCAATATTTCGGTATTCAATTATAAAAGATATTTTGGAGATTATAGTTAGGTGACGATGTCTTATTGTTTCCGCCAATTATGTTAGTTTTCATATATCTATCAGTATTCCCCTTTGTCACTCTCACCCAGTTCATAATTTTAATCTTCATCTCCAGATTTTTCTTAAAGGTTACAAAGTTTATTCCTCCCCTAACATGTTTTTTTACGGTATTTTTGAATACCACTATTTAGAATCAAGGAAATTTCATCATAATATTTTATTATTATCTTAACTTCACCTTTCTTCAATGTTTCAATCCAAAGGACGGATAGAAGTGAGTGAAAAGTGAATTGTACCTTTTTTCCCTTTATTAATATCATAAATAGTGGACACAATAAAACATATTCTTAATAGTGGAAGAAAAAACAGGAGTAACTTCGAAATTTTGTTAGAATTAATTAAAAAGAATTGAAAAAAATACCAGGACTCGAACTCGGACTTCTTGGATTCTATTCGAGTTCTAGACACAAATGCAATTTAGAATTGTTAGAATTGTTATGAAGGCTTTACCCATGAACATATTACTTAGTCACCCTTAGGCTATCACCATGGAAATAGTTTATTTAATCTGCGTAAAAAATTAAACACTGTATTTCAAGATATCTTTCTCTTCTAAAACAAGTAAAACAACTCCTAAACTCGTATTTGAAACATATCTAAGAACACTCTCCATTAAATTATCTTTCAAACAAAACCAAAAAATTAACAGAAAATGTTTCCGTATAAATTCGTTTTGTTAAAAACATTATTCAAGGTTTTTTCAAGTTTTCTGTACGAGATTGTACTTATTCACCAAATACGAAGCAATACCAAATACGAAAGAAATGTTATTTTTGTGACCATAAAATATCTTTGCATTTATATGTATATTATTACAAAACAATGGTAAATAATAACATTATAATTAACAAAAGCAAAAAAGTTCTGTTTTAAAAAAAAAAAAAAAAAAAAAAAAAAGAATTGTACAAGGAAATTTATCATTGTCGAATAATTACGTATTGAGTTGAACACGTTCTTTACCAAGATTGGAAAACAATATATGTCTTATAGTCAAGAAGCTTTCCATTTATTCTGCTGCCGGTTAAGAAAAAAAACTACTTCAAAAAATACGTTCAAAATATTCAAACAAATTTCAAAACTAAATTTTGAATCTCCAGTGTTCTTCGTTCTTCATACAACGATACATGTCTGCCTGTAAACAAATTTGAAAACGAGTCTGATTTGATGATCTGACTATATATTTGTTTTGATTTTTGAAGTGAAACCTACTACTCAAAAAAGAAATGCAAAGAGTGAATCGGTAAAAATACGTGCCTTTTTTCACAGACGTCATGCACTATAGATTAACAATAATTTCATTTTCTATATCACAGATGATGCTCCTATCTAAATGATGGAAATATTAAATTTGAAGAATAACAAAATCAATACAAGAATTCTACAAAATCAATCTGATATATATCATAATATAGAAAGTTTGGATGGATGGATATCTATCCATATTTGAAACATCCATCTGAATGTTTCTTACTAAATCACGCCAGAACGGCTGGACGGATCTGTATCAAATTTGACCCAGAGATGGATTATAGTCTGGAATAGCACATAGGTTACTTTTTTTTATCCCGGATAAATATATGGTGAGATAGATTTGTTTTAATTTTTCATAGAGCAATGGATCGGCATGATTTTTTGCATAGGTAGTGGTAGTTTAGTAATCAGAAAATGACATAGGCTAATTAATGGCTCCACAATGGAACAAGTAGCTTTAAAATATATGAGATATCAAAATCTACCAAGCCCTTGAATTTATGTAAGTGGAATTATAATGAGAAAGTTTCGCTGCGTAAAACTATAATCGTTAGCTTATTTTGGCACCTCTTTTCTAGAAATACAATTTTAATTTTGTTGTTAAAAATAGAATTAACTATTACATACTACAAATTTGTGCTTTATTTTTAAAAAAATTGAAAAATTCTTTTATTCCATTTCAAAGAAGTGTGGTTCTCTGAATTCTATCCTTCAGGAATGCCGAATGTTTTCAGTGTTAGTATGGAATGTCTATGAATCTAGTGGCCGATAACTCTTCAACTTCTTGATTTTATTATTACTGAGTTATTTTTGTAAAATTTATTTATTTTTTTTTTTGGTCAGATCTATGATCACCTGCGCTTGTGACGTATATATAAATTTTTGAACTTACGTACATTATCTATACTAAAAAATGATGATTCTAGTTGACAAAACTATAGATTGATTTAATCTTGATTATTATATTAATTAACATTGAAATACGATCAATGAACAAAAAAATTCAATTTAATTATATTACCTACCCGATTGCAACAGATTATTTTAAAATTTGTGCCAATTTAAGTTGCATATATTTTTTTACTTAATACACATTTGGACAATGTATTTACCACATACTAAAAGCCAATTATTGATAATCAAAGTGACAAAAATATATCAATTTATTTTTATAAATGATACGACAATGTTCGGTATGTTTTAATGAAACAGAAGAAATCTTTGAAACGCAAGAGAGAGTTAAGCATGTATGTAACCGAGCACTTTGAATTTTATAATACTGTAAATCAATGATCATAATAATAAATTATTATATTTCCGGTGCAAATAATAAGAAAATTGATTTATAAAATTAAGCAAGAGCAACATAGTGAGGCCTGTGTACGCGCAAAATACTTTTTTCTCCGATTTTCTTTATTTTTCAAAATCACACTACTCAATATTCAAAAATGATTGTTTTGAAATGACATCACAAAAATCAAAACAAAATCAGTTTTTAATACATTTTAGTTCATTTTTCACATGACTTTAAACATTTTATTTAGAACTCATATCTGGAATAGTATAAAGGACATTGTTTCAACTCTACATTACTTAAAAATACAAATAAAACAAAATTAAACAGTTTAATTTATGACGTCTTACTGAAATTTTTTAATCTTATTTCAAAAAATTTCTTGTTATACATTTATTTAAAAGTATATTTACTTCCGTTATCATAATTTAAAAAATTTCTCACCGGTGAACTATGAAATATAAGAAAATTTTCTTAGGACGAAGATCAAGATTTACTTAATTAATATATCATGTCCCAGTGACGACGGTAGTGTCGTGAATCTGTATATAATAATAAAAGCTCTTAAATTGGAAATAATTAATTTTACTTATAAACTCTTACCGGCTCAAAGGCTAAGCAAATGTTATCAAATGGTCATAGTGTCCGACAAATTACCTGCTACGTTTTTTCAGGCCGATATTTTAAATATGACGCTATCAAGCTCATTTAAAAACGCAGAACTTTCTCTCTACGACCGAAAAAAGTCGTAGAGAGAAAGTTTGCTGAGCTCGCCAAAGGGAACCCACTCACGAAGTTTCAAGTATATACATATATTAATCATTTAACAAGGCATCCTATGAACCGATGAGCCACTCATGAAAATTTTAAGCTCGATCAAACACGTACAAAAATCAAAAGCGATTCATCCGTTAAGGAGCAACGGTGCCACAAACGAATCGATCAAATCTGAGTTCGTGTCGATAGTTTCTTTAAGTTTTTGATTTATGCGTTATATATACATAATGGAAGTTGATACGATTTTATACGAATGTTTTTATTATAATTACACAGCAATAATCGTATATACATCCAATAAATTTTTGATACCTTTCACTAATTAAATCACAATTTTATTGCAAATAAATTATGTTTATTTAAAAAAAATTGTTATGTAAAACTCGGATGCACTCTCATCGAATATAATTATATTCAATGTATCAAAATGTATTGATTTAAATACGATATGATATACAAAAAAAAAAATGAAATAAAGTAACTGGATTTTTAATTAAACCAACAAGAATGATGCACTATAGTGATATTAATATTTTGTTTATGCTTCAATAAATATTTCCAAATAAATTAAAATAAAATTGCAATTCAATTCGTTTTCGATTATCAAAATCATCAATTACATATTGTCCCCAATATTTTTTTTTTCGTGTAGGTAAAATCAATCAAAGATATGAATGTAAAAAATTTTTTTAATTAAAGCATTTGTTTTGTTTAGTAGAATTATCTATCTCACTCTAAATTAAATAATTCACTTTCCTATTAATTTATTTTTAAAATACCATATTTTAAAATAGATGTTAGGACATTTTCATCTGGAAAATGCGTATGTCTAGACATTTAAATCCACTGTTTATTCGATTACTATAAGCTTTTAAAATATATTCGTAACCAAAGTTCAAAGCACACCGAAAATACGCCTTAAATCATATAAAATTGGAAATATTTCTAAAAATTCGAGTTTTCGAAAGCTTTTCAAACTATTTCTAGATAGCACAAGTAAGACAAAATGCGTGGTGATTGATAACTGGGAGTTGCAACTCGCCAACTGGCGATAATAACTCGTACTAATTAAAAACAGTAGAAGACTCGAATTCAGTAGTTACTTGCACTTACCATTTTTTAAGTCCAATAAAAATTTCAAATTCAAATCAGATAAATCCCGCCAGCTGGAAAACAAAAACATTTCTTAAGGAACAAAGCACTTTTTTGCTAAAGTGTTAGGTGTGGCCTGTTTTATTGTATGCATTCGAATCGTGAACTGTGACAAAAACAACAGAAAAACTTCTGGAAGTAGCGGAGATGTGGTTTTATTGACGAATTGAGACATTTACTGTCTGTTAATAAGTGAGGGCAAGGGAGGGTGATGAAGTAGGCGGGTAACGGCTAGTTATAAATATATCTGAAGCTAAAGTAAGTGTGCTGTTAGCATCAAATACAACAAAATGTGATAATATTATTTTTCATTTATTGGACATAAATAAATTCATTCTATATACAGTAGAATCTCGATAAGTTAAAGTCCAAGGGAAACACAAAATATTTTAAGTTATAGAGGTTTTAAGTTATCAAGAGCTATGTTAGGTAAAGGTTAATATAGAGGTATGTACATGTTTCTATGTACCCTAGTTAATATAGAGGTATGTACATGTTTCTATGTAGTTACTGAGGGCCTATACAGAGATTATTTATTTAAGTTATAGAGGTTGCGTATTTTAAGATATAGAGGTTTTGGGCTCTGATGGGAAGGGAACATAGTATTTTTTGAAGTAACAGAGGTTTTTATGTTACCGAGGTTTAAGTTATCGAGATTCTACTGTATATGCAAGAGAATTATAAGTACACGTCTGTACACACCACACACACCATGTGTAATGTAATGTGAGTAGGTGTTTTTAATATTATGTGGTTCAACAGAAAACGCTATTAATTTATAAATTAAAACAGCCCTCAGGGTGCTGTTGCTGTTGCACTCTCAATGCCCACATATTTTAAGACGTTCGTTTTTATTTTTTTTTTTTTTTTCAGGTTCAGCTACTGTACATTGTAGATAATACGAATCTGTATTTATATTACAAATAAATGTCTTAAAAAACTTATTTAAAAAAATTCACGTTTTTATTTAACTGTTTATTGTACGTTGTTAATTAGTAAAGAAATTTGGAGATTAGTTTTGCACCTGCTCATTGAAATCATTGTAGGAGTTGGTGGTAATAAATTCACTTTAAATAGATTTTAAGAAAAATTTATGTATATGTAAAATTATTCGGTATTTTTTGAGATATTTTGTTATATTAAACCGTCGTATTTTTATTGAAACTTTGCACCTGATAAAAACCGATGACAATAACATAATTTAATAATTTAAATTCTGATAACCTAACGATTTCCATATCAGAAAATATATACATTTCTTTGCGCTCCCACCATATTTATAGTGAACATGCTATACCCTGTCACGCTTTGCTGTGGCACAATATTTTAATTAGTTTGTCCGATTATCCTGATCAAGATCTTCAGATTAACGATTTCCATATCTGAAAATATATACATTTATTTGCGCTCCCACCATATTTATAATGAACGAGCTGTACCCTATGGGAAATTAAATACTGCTAGTAAATTTTGTAAAATTTTATAGACTCCCGATAGAAGAGTTCACAACTTTTAAACGACTGAACTGATTTTCATTTAAAAATACAATCTTTTTTATGAAACAAAATGTCAAATAAAATAATGCTAGTTAGTTTTGTTGGCTCCCGGTATGTACAATATGTATTGAATATATCTTATATTTTAACTCAATGAAAAATTTGACCTTTTTAGATCACCATTATTAAAAAAAACTTACATAGTTTTTTATCAATGTCGGTGGTTCGTTAAGTTTAAATGATATATTATCTTACCAATAAAGTACAAGAAATCGATAATTTTACAAAATGTCTTTCTGAAAAAATGAAATGTCTGTTTTGCTACTGCCTTCTGAGTCGTGTTATCAATTTTTATTAGAATGCAAAGATGAATGTTAAGAAAAAATAAATATATGATATATGAAGATCATTTTCAGAAAATGGAATGCAGTCGCAAGGTGTCTTGAAATCGACAAATTAGCGATACGGACTTCACGCCTTCGCGTTCGATATGCACCTCAATTAAGAAAAAATGTCTAAAATATAAATATAAATACAAGTACAATTCAATTCAGTCAATTGATTATTTTCTCTTACCTATGGAGTTCATAGCCTGGATCGAAAGGTTTAACACGAAATTTATTAATTTATAGAAGTGTTTATGCTATCGATGTTTAACTTATCGAGGTTCTACTGTTTATAGAATGTAAACAAAAGTCAATATGTAAGCAACCAATTTATTTCAAATATGAATAAGAAATATTTATTTCAAATATGAACACATTAGTTATTCACTAATTTCTAATTCGAATGAAACCTATGTTGGCATTTTAAAAAAACATACATTTTGAATAAAATTAATGGATTCTATTTTCTTATTTTACAATGTTCATATGTTATAAAATTCTGACAAAAAATTTTATCAGATTTCCAAAACAAATCAATCAGTAACCAAGTAACCAAAAAATATCTACAAAATATATTATTTTGATTATAAATAAATAAAGGACGTTGTGAAGAATTAAATTACATGTAGGTACAAATTTGAATATTTCGTATTCAGATATAAAATATTAAAGTACTAAATAAGTTTAAAAAAAAAAAAAAAGTTTTGTGATATATGAAAGACCTCCCATGTTATTGAAATATGTATAAAAAATATAATATAGCTATATAAAAAATTTATAACAGGTGTGTAAATGTAAGGTCTTTTAGTGTTACTAAACACTTTGATTATCCAGTCACTAGAAATTGTTTTATCGTCAAATCTCCCAAAAAGCACCAAAAAAAAATTTAAAATAAAAATAATAACGGCCTTTTCCGTAAGGCCTTTTACGTTTTCTATCTTCAAATATTATGATTCTGAAAAAATGTATTTAAGATACCCTATAAAGCCACATTACCATTATTCGTTTTTATTGATTTACTGCGTTATGGCGAGCTTTAACCTTATCGCACGTTACCTTTCTGATTTGTTTGCGGGTTGAGAGGTAAAACCACGAAAAGAATAACTAAATAGTCACCAAAAACCGACAATTTTCACCTTCATCACCTATAGAAACCTAAAACTTTTTCAATCGATACAGCTTGCCACGAATTTTAAGAATATATGCAAAAATATTGTTAAAATTTGTCAATTTGTATTTTTGTCAAAATTTGATGTTTTTTCATTGAGACGGGAAAGTGAGCTACCAGAAGTTAAAGATAATAGAGATAATTTAAAGTAAGTAGAAATTTTATGTTATGTCATGATAAATATCCTGATCAAACCAAATGTAGGTAATGTAAGTACATATTGGGATGACTACTAAATCAGAACTATGCTTTTTTGAACCATGTATATATGAAATATATCAAGATATCTATGATGCTAAATTTAGTCCTAAGTTTGTAACGCTTAAAAATATTGATGCTACGAACAAAATCTTGGTATAGGTGTTCATAAAATCACCTTATTAGTCCATTTACAGCTATCCGTCTATCCGTCTGTCTGACTGACAACACGATATCTAACTTATTTTCCAAGATGGTGGCGAAAAGTTTAATTTCCCGAATTTGTAAAATCAGATTTAAAGTCTAGAAACAATCCCCTATTGAATGAATGAATAAAAATATGTCAAAACTTTTGGGTCAACCCGCTATGATTTACGTAAGTGCACTGGACCAATAATCATATTAGTTTAGCTGCATTAACATAAGCTTTTTGGTAATATTAATAGGTCCCTATATCTATTTCCACTACTCCTAAGGGCGGACTATTTCCTGCCATTCAAATTTGGCTATTAAAATTACCCAATCAATTAGAATAATACAAATTTCTTCTGATGTGGGCTCATCAGGGATAATCAATATATACAACAAAAAAAAGTACGTTTAACTTTTTACTTACCAAAAGTAAAAATTTTTTTACTTACCACATCCAAAATTCTTATCATCATTTATTACGAACGGTACCTTTTTTGATGATGCTCTATCACAATATTTCGTTTTAATGCAATGCTTTTAAATAACCCATTCTAGTATATTTCAGAAACGCGGTAGAACATGGACAACAAAGTAGCTTGTATTTCAGTTTCTAATCTCTTGATCTTTTTATACAATCTCTTGACATGTAATAATTTTTTGACTGATTCATTTTGGTTACAAGAATAAAACAGTTGATATCAAATATAAATTTTATATACAAACATAACGTTTTAACGCATGTCAAAATAACTTGAGCGAATAATAATAATTTAACGTTTTTATATAAAATATTATAATTAAATTTTAACCATTTATAGCGTGAATTATTTTTGTTGATGGATTTGTTTTCACAATTCACACGCTTTAATACAAAAAAAACATTACAACATTTTAATCGAAAAAAAAAATAATACTTAGGTACATTAAATGGGTTGGACAAATGTTTCATGTAGTTCATGTAAATCTTACGTTAAAGAATAAAACACACATAAGATACATATAAAACGCATATAACTCAAAATACAGAGAGTTATTCAATTATTGAAAGAGTAAAAAAAGGTAACAGAAATTTTTAATATTTTTGGATGGTTTTGGTATTAGTGTTTACTATCGTCCTGTTGTCATCACAGTTTTGAATGATATAGTCTCAAGGGAAATAACTTATTTGAATAAAAATTTAATTAAAAAATACTTGCGCTTCAAGCTTTTACAAATAGCCGTCTATGAGTGACACAAAACTTGAATTGGACTAAACTACTTTTTAGTACAATAAACGCTTGCTCCTTGTTTGTCAAAACTATCTTTGTCAAATATGGTGGAAGCGGTGGGGAAAATCAGATAATGCTTACTATAAAAAAGCATTGTCAATCGGGATCTGGGAAGTGGGTCAAATTTAGCTTACAAGAATTAATTAAAGCTACTTGTTAAAGCTACAAGTGATTTTTCTTGTCTTTTTTTTCGAATCTGTATGTCTAGTATTATACAGTAACATAGAGTCTAATATTAAGCAAAAGCTTTTTCATAAGAACACGCCAATACTCCCGTTGGACCCGTTGCAAAGCATGATCTCCATTTTTTCTCATTTCAAGCCCTGGAATTTATTGGATCTGGATTTTTTATTGGATCTGAAATGAGACTATTGGAGACTGGATGTAGATTTGAGTGCAAAACATATGAGTCCAAGTTCACATCTCTACCATTTATGCCTGTTCTTTGATATTAAAAGGCTTTATTATCGCTATTGTAGCCCATTAAGATAATTTGTTAATAGATAGAGTATCTTGCAAAGTGACTTAAATTTTCAATTGCCGAAGGGACGGATATAGATACAAGGACGAAGTTAAAACTTTAACCGCTTCTTTGAGACAAACTACAGCCTTTTATTCACGATTTTCAAAAAGGCAGTGATAATATATAATATAATAATGGGGTTTAACCTCCGTTTCTCTGACATATACGCCTATAACAGAGGCCACCCACATCATTATTTGTGAATCTTTATTTATTTAATTACAAATTATATTTTACAATTACATTTTTGATGTGGGTGGAGTCGGTTACTACGTTCTTATCCAAGCGACGACAATGTGATCAATTCTGCACTCCCATTAATTATAATTGTTCACACTGCCGCTGCCTGGATTCGAACCCGCAACCTAAGTCTAAGTAAACTAACGGTCTATAATTAATGCCTTAGACCGCTCGGCCACTTAGGATTTTCAAAAAGGCAGTGAGAAAAAGTATTTACACTCAATAATAGGTTTTTACCTAGTCAATTCATTGCCTCAGAAAACATAGAAAAACTGCAATAAATTCGAGACAAGACAAAATCGAGACAAGAAATTGTTTAAGTACAGCGCGAGCGGATAATTTTGAGGCCCTACTCGGGTAATAAGCACGTCCTATCGACCTCCTTCCGATGATTTCACCGATTGTTTTACGAACCCTCTTTATAACCGTTTCCATAAACACAATACCAGCTTTGTTTTTATTATATAAAAAGGCATTTTAAATGAATCAATAAATAAATAAACACACACACATATAAAAAGTAACAGATAAAAAATTGCAAATGAATATTTAAATAATTAAAATTAATAACCACAGCCAATTGTGAACTTCGTTTGGTGTACATTACCTTGATTAAGAAAGAGGTTATAATTTATAAGTTATATATGCTCTTTGTTTAAGAAATTAAAATATAATAAATAATTCATTGAAGGTAGTAGATATTTTTCTGGCTACTCTCTCCCATGACCCTAAGGATTGCCCTTGACCCCGCAGGGTATACAGTTGCCCCCGTCGTGCGAGTATTTTCAGGCTGTAGTGCCGCCCATCACAGTTGCTGTTGATGGACTAGTAGACAATATATTTTATATTGAAAATAAATATATTTAAAACGATGGTAAATATTATTATAGTTTATTTCCTTTACATTTGTAGTTAAGTTTCATCAAATTCCAAATCAAAATTTTTTTTTTGCGTTTTTTTCGATTTTTTCAAAGGAGTATAAAAATTGCAAAAAATCGAAAAAATTTTTTATCTCCAATTTCGATAAAACTCAGTATATAAGGTAGTTTTGACCCAAAAGGTACAAAAATCGGATGCATTTGTTGACTGGTCGAATAGTTTTTGAGATACGGACTAAAATCGATCCAAATATTGCGATATCTGAGAAACTCTGCATCCAATCATTAAATTAACCCGATTTTTATACTTTTTGGATCAAAATTACCCCATCCAGCAAGTCTCATCAAATTCCAAATCAAAATTTTTGTTTCCGTTTTTCTTGAATTTTTTAAAGGGGTACTACCCTTAAAAAATTGCAAAAATCGAAAAATTTTTGTTATCTCCGATTTCGATAAAACTCATTATATAAAGTAATTTTGACCCAAAAAGTACAAAAATCGGATGCATTTGTTGACTGGTCGAATAGTTTTTGAGATACGGACTAAAATCGATTCAAATATTGTTTTTCTCGATTTTTTCAAAATATCTAATTTTTTCTATAACTCATTTATGAATATCACAAACCTAGTTGATAACTTATCTCGACAATGATTTCTCAATAATACAGAGTGAGATCACAACAACGTTCGTTCCTTTAAATTTATTTTATGAATATGATTTCAGTTATATTTTTTGGTTATATTGAAATATTTATTGTGTGATGAATATTGGTATTTATTCGTGACTACGATATACCACCACATTATTATATGAAGAAGAAGGCGAACGAGAAGAGAATCATGAACCGCCTGTTTTGTTGTTGTTACTTACTTGCCCGGATCTCGTTCGCTGCTTACACATACCTACATATATACATACATATTACTATATAGTCAACCGGTATCTACATTAAATGTTATACATACACTATATAGACCTATACAATATCAGAAGGTAACATCAACAGAAGTTAAAATGTTTTCTATCTTTTAGATACCTACTTTTTTATATGGATACACCTATATTTTACTCTCTACAATAATTTTTTTTTATGAACAATATGAATATAGTCCAAGAGTACATTTTTTCAATCTTTTTTCTTGATAATTGTCAATGATTTGGGTCACGTTTCGCTTGGCTTGTTGAGCTTTCGCTTGCAAGATTTCAATTGCCTATTATACATGGCGTTATATATATTTCTTCCAATCAATTAGAATGTCCTTTATTCTATTTTTCTATTAATTTTTCTACCATTTACTTACCCGGATGCTTTGTATTTATACTAGGTATACGTGGGGTCTATGGTAGCTTAAATTTCAAGTGCCTAGGAGTAACGGACAACCTGAACCTTTTTGCATCAGGTAGAAAATAAAATTATAATACAAAAAACAGTTTCATACTATCCCCCCCCCCACTGTCTTGCCGCAGTAACGCCGAATGACCCACGAGCGATTTAGAATGACGAACCAGTTTTATTAAAAGCTGCCTATTTTAATTATTATTCGTGCATCGGATCAAAAAATGAAAGAGGACTTTTAGTCAAAAATTTTACTTTCTAGTCGATACAATAAGGGTGTCCATAATTTTTGGGACATCCTATGTATCCGTCATGTTATTAACCCGGATTAGAAAATATTGTCTGGAAAATACGTACAAGTAAGAAACTCGTAGATAGAATACGTTTGGACGAAAATAAAACCAATTTTGGGTCAGATGGATTGACTCTATTGAAAGAATGGACACCTTTCAATAGATTTGTTAATGGGAAGTCAGGAAGTGACCAACTACGAGATAAATCTAGGAAAAGGAAATCTAGATTGAAATCCTATTCAAAATTTCTTACGCCTAATGTAAAGTAGCCTACACTTGCAAAATAATCTGCGTGTGTTGGTTATTTTTATGCATTATGCGCAACTTATGTTCACTCATTTTAAGATCCCTGGAGAAGGTTTCATACAGAAACCGAAAGTAATATTAGAATTATTAAAATAATGTAAAAAATACAAAAATAAAAGTAGTTCTTTATATAACGTTTCCTGTGATATTTTCAGATAATTGTATTTTGCCGTTGTTGATCGAAAGATAAAGTTTATGAACTATAATTTTACACTCAAGATAAATTTTGTCACTTTTTTTAATAATCGATTGAAAGGTATATCTAATCTTTTCCAAATTAGAAGTATTTTTTCTAGTCAAAATGCCATTTTCATTCGACTATTACCAAAAATACATTAATTAATTGCCAAAAATAAGTTTGTCCACGATGAACTCCCCATCTAATTTTTATAAAATTTAAAAAAAAAAAAAAAGAAATATTACTCTTTGAGATGTACTCTTTTCTGTATACGTATATATTTATGAACATTATTATATCTGCGATACGGTGTGCGCATTTTTTTTTTTAAATATTTTTTTTATTCATTCAAACGAGGCAAACTAACCATTTACTCATAATGTATTATGAAGAAATTACATTATTGAAATATTTGTAAAAGAGTTGTAGCCTGAAGTAATCACTGAATAGCTCTTAGTTTCTTCTTGATAATAATATTTACCACCTTAGTTGTGATGAAATGTATGTTTGTATAATGTTCTGTTAAAAATATACAATTTGATACGATGTCATGCAGGGATGATTTATAATATTGTGGAAAAAATTTACAATATTTTATTTGTTAAACAAAACAAGAAAATTGTTTTATTCGTTGTGTGAAAAGTAGATGGAGTGGACAATTGAATCGATCGAAACAATGCTCTCTTATGACATTTACAATAAATGACACATTTTATTTCAAATATGCTTATTTTTAAATTGTTTACATGTAATTAGTATTGTTATTGTCAAATAGAAATTATTGAATAATTGAACAGTTAATTAAACTTGTTGCATTAGAAATTGCGAAAATAATTGTAAATTTACGTATAAAAATTTCGGTTTATAAATAAAATTAGTTTAAAATCTTTTTGCAAAATCAGCAATTAGGTTTATTGTTTCTTAAATATTTTAAAAACATTTCATTGCCAAATCAATTTTAAAAAACAAAGGATACTGGAATATTAGATAGGAAAATTGCTTTGAAACTTTTTCTAACTACCCTAAAATATTCTTTGAATCATTCTGATCAAATGCTCTCACGCCTACAAAATTTTTGAACGAGTAGTTTTCGATATAGCCAATAATATAACTATAATGAATGTGTAGCTTTGATCGTACGTAGCTCGAAAACTACTCGTTAAAAAGTTTTGTAGCCGTGAGAGTTTTTAATCAAAACGCTCTGAAATCACTTTGGGGTTGGTAGTTTCACAGAAATTTTTTGTCAAAGAAGAGCATTTTGGTTTGGTTTTGAGCATTAATGGCAGCTCTGCTGATCACGAGCTTTTTATTAATAAAACTTATTCAAAATCTATAATGTAATAGCTCTATGAAATATTTGAACGTTCTATAGATATAAGCATATGTTTTTTTTTTTTTTTGTTTATAAAATCAAAAGATGTTGATAATATGTGTGCAATATGCATGTGAGACATGATATTCAATAGAGATGATGATAATAATGATGATGATTTCTTTTCTTCGTGTTCTTTTGTACTTGTAGGCGAGATCTTGAATCTTCTTCTTCTTCTTTACACATTATTGTCTGCATCTAATAAAAGTTATACCCATCTATGTGTATGAATGTAAAAAAGACTCAAAATATCATATATGGGAGAGTATCGTACCTTGAATCAAAATTTATTAACTTTCCAGCATATAAGAAAGTTATTGTAATTGTTTTTGAATAAATTTTTACCCTGAATAGTTTAAGTGGCGTCTGAAATATTACAAACAATTGCGTAGTTAGAAAAAATTATGAATTTTGAACAGCTTTTTCTCGGAAACCATTAGGTCTTCAGTGACGAATATAGTCTCATATTTTAGCAAATTTAATTTACTTGAAAAGCATCTTGAAAAAGTATTTAAAAAACTAACCCCTCAGGATTTTTGTC
The DNA here is from genome assembly GCF_905475395.1 of Chrysoperla carnea. Classification (NCBI taxonomy): domain Eukaryota; kingdom Metazoa; phylum Arthropoda; class Insecta; order Neuroptera; family Chrysopidae; genus Chrysoperla; species Chrysoperla carnea. Next base: position 20,727,346 of record NC_058339.1, read on the forward strand.
TGATTTTGTCGACGCTCGAAGTCACAAACTTGGATTATTCATTTTAATAACATGATAAACAAGTCAGTGAAAAATCAGAACTACCGGATTTGATGCAGAATGTAATGTATAAAATTACTGTAATAATTGTCATCATACAGTTTTTATCTCTCAGATAGCAATATATTTCTTGAAGAGCAGTTAGAACAGTGTCACTAAGGTACAACACTTTATCCTATCTATTCACATATGAACTAACATATAATAATAATAATACAATAAATAGATTCTGTATTTAGATATATATGTTAATTTGAAAAATTCTCGGCTTTTAGTATATTTACAAAGAACAATAAATTAAGAGATTGTTGCTACGATATGAAGAGCACTGCACTAGTTGATATTATTATAGTTTTCTGTCTTTTTTGTTTCAAGTATCTGATATATTCTATTTTGCCCCAATAATGGGCCGAGGTTCCAATCCTTATACTACTCAAATTCGTGGCTCTTTTGTGCGATTTCATTTTTTTATCATGGTTGAAGAGAGAATTTTATGCCCTTTTCAATGATGTATCACATGGTAGGGGGTGCCCTGGCTATCCCAATTTCAAAGTTGGGATAGCCAGGGTTTAAGGGATTAAACCTAAAATTCTTCAGGCACAATTTTTGAATTCCACCCACGATATCCAAAGCGACGTGTTTTCACTCAAAACAATAATCACATCAGATCAAGAGTTATTAAAGGTGGATACTTTTGAAATGAACACACTTTATATAATCTTCGAAACAAAATTTTATTGAATATTCGAAATAAAAATACATGATCTTATAATTCAGATAATCATCTCCAAATATATTGAAATAGCACCTAATAATTTCTGTACAAGATTTTATTTTATGAAAGCTGCATAATATTATCAATAAAAATCTTTAATACGAATAACAATGAATACGAAATTTTTTAAAACGAAACCACATACTTATGTAGAAAAGTATACAAAACATGTTTCTTTCGTAGTCAGTACTCTCATCATCAAGAAGAAGTGATTAAATTTTTTTAAAAATTATTAAATGTAATGAACAAATACAATGTGATTAATACAATTTGATATTTCGTAATCGTATTCATGATGTGGCCGGGAAAATTTTCAAAAACCCAGCTGCCCGGCAAAACATTCTAAGCCCGTCACTGTCGGGCCAGGCCCGAGCAGTTACCAACACTAATTATAAACCATTTGTAAAATTTTAATCACACTGTCACCTGCTGTCTGCCAGTGAAATCTGCAATAACAATAACAAAATTCAAAAATATGGTGTTTCGATTATTTGCTGTCAGTTTTGCAGCGATGAGACTAATACCTCAATTTGGCTCTATTTGAACTAAAACTTTTTTTTTTACTGTTTTGAAGAACACATAAACCGAAAGATGTCGTGACTGTAATGGAACATATTGAACGTTCGTAGCAGATTTCGTAGCATAGTTCGTAGAAATGTTGCTTAAATTTTTTAGTAGCTTGGTTCAATTTTCTATAATTTAGAAGTAACCAAAAAGCCCACAAACATAAAGTTTGTATTAATACCAAATGTGATGTCTCTAATTCACGATCATTCCATACTCTGAACACCTACATAATTTGAAAATAACAGCACATACACAGAATGTCCCCTTTCAACGATAATTGGAAAATTGTTATAGGGTAACTAAAATTCAGGGAAAAAATTTCAAACAAAAATGTACATCATAAATTCGTCCATATCCTTCAATGTCCTCTAAAAATCTCCTCAAGCACTTGACTGGCAAAAGATAGAAAAGATATTTCAAATCAGAAAATTGTTCCTCATAAAAAAGGGCACTTTACATGAAAACATAACTTTTATTCAATTTCTGATATTGACAGGGAGCATACTGGGTGGAGGAAATAGTATTAAAATTCAATTTAAAACATACATACAATCCATAGACTTACATGTGCATCCATACAATTATATTAATAAAGCAATGCGTCGTTACTATGGAAACTCCCTAGTATGGAGGTTAGCGGGCCATGCTCGAGCATCGGGCCTCGAAGCAATGATTCAGACCACCTAGGCAAATAGACCCTTGTACTATATCCCCGCTACGCTTTTCAGTGGCTATTATAACCAACTGATGTACTGAAATCCAGGATTTGGCTAGCGCTGAGTTTCCTAATTTCTTCTGGTTCGACTATGACAGGACCAAACCATTTCCTTCACTGCTGTATGAGCGCCGGGCAGTAACAGAGAAAGTGGATCGATGTTTCTTCTGAATTTTCTCCGCATCTGTCACACACGGGAAATTGTCTTTTTCCAATCTGATGTTGGAACTTGTTCAGGTGATCATGTCCTGTGAGTAATTCTACGATGACTCTAATATCAGCTCTGTTTAGTTTCAAGATCTCCTCGGCTCCGTTATCGAGCGAGTTTCCTTCACCCAACAGGCTTTTGGCGATTCGCCATCCCTCGTAGCTAGTCCATGCCTTTAATTGTTGGTTTTTCAGATTATCTCCTAATCTGTTAAGACCTTCTTGGTATGGCATCCTCGCAAGCTTTACTTGAGTGGGAGCCATGGTGGTGCCCAGTTTGGCCAGCTCTATATTTTACTTATCCTACAAGAATTTTTTTTTTTTATTTTTAAATGATCCACCCTGTATATAAATAAAATCAACAAATTTATTTCTTGAATAATAATATTTGTCTATCCTTCAAAACACACAAAATGATATTTTTTAAATTATAATAAATTTCCGTATTTATCTTAAAAACTGTCATGTTAAAACAAATAAATGCTTACAAACTACATAGATCGAATCACAAATTCTTATTATTTTTGATAACGCACACATAACACAACCATATAAAATAATTTTATTTTTGAAATGATCCATTTTGGTATAATTCTCTTGACATTTATTATAGATTTTTATATGTTTTATGAACCAACTTTAAAATCCATTATCAATAACATTGTTTTTTATCAATTTTAATATTATTTTCAATGATATCAAAAACGGTTATTTTTTTATCATAAAAAATATTCTCACGATAAGAGAATTTTATTTCTCAGAGAAAGTATTTAAGAATAATAGTACCTATATACGTGTAAGATCGGTAAATTATTTAATGTTATGTATGGTTTCATTGCCATGTAAATTTTGAAATTATTTGAGCTGAAAATTGTAACAACCAACACAACAACTGTTTAAATACTTTGTATAAATTTACTTGACTACTAGTTTCTAAGCATGGTCCAATTCCCAAAAATGAACTAATCTTTAGTTGAATTTTAAATAAACCTGAAGGTGAAAAGCAAATTCAAAATATTCTATTTCCATTTGAAAATAAAACGTATTTTCAACTGAAATGTAAAAAGGTCACACTATATATATATTTTTTATACCCCTGAGTATAAAAACTATTTCTAGAACATTGTCCCAAAATTAAGAGTTCTTCGAAATCTTTATTAATTCGTAATTTTATTAATTTATTCATTGCAGTTTTCTTCAATGGTCCTTTTTGCATTCCTTTCCCATATAAGTATTATGCTAATTTAATGACCATTAATATTTTTGATTTCTCATAATGCACATGCAAGTATTATGTTATTTATTTATAGCATCATTTTTTTCCCAAATACCACCAGGATATCTGTTGGTGAATTATTGTATAATTTCATTACATCTACCTATTCGTTGTGTGCGTAATCATGGTAGGGACAATAAAATCGATGTCAGCGCTTCCAGTGAAAAATTTTGGCGATAAAGGAGGCTGTTATGACTAATTTGCAATTCTTTGCATGTTAATATTATAGAAAATGTCAAATTTAAATTAATGAAAAGCACTAATTAATTAAACTTAATGCATTAAAAATTGTGAAAATAAGAAATCAAATTGCATAAATATTATTTTTCAAATGTAAATTATCATAATTATTTATTTAAATTTGTGAGACAATAATATTAAATTTTTAATGTAAGTCATAAATGCAATCCATACAATTATATATGCATCCATACAATTCTATAATTAAAGTAGTTTATCGTTACCATGGAAACGCCTCCAATAAAACTCACGCACGGTGCGAATATATATGATAAAATTATATTATTCAAAATGTATGTATTGTATACAACAAAATAAAAGCTTGCAAAAGACTTATTTGTAAAGATAATTATTGTATATAAATATTAACAATAATGTATGAGAAGAAGTGTATAACTCAAAACAGTTAAGCGGCAAAATGAACACCTTTCTGTGATACATGCTATTAGATTTATTTTTGATTATAAGAAATGTCCTGCTGTGTTTTATAAGTTTTCAATACAAATAATACACATTATTATCTGTAATATAAATAAGGTGATATACACGAACTGAGTTCAACATTCGTGATCAACTTTGCACGGTAACGGCATGCGGCACGGATATGTCAACCTTCGCAACTTTGTTAGATATATCAACCTTTGCATTTTTCTACAAAATGAGCATTACTGTTTGAAAAAAAAAAGAAGGAAATTTGTCGTGGGACACTCGGTAGGAATAATATTTCTTTGTACCTTGGTACATTATAAATGTAGAGCTTAATTTTTTTATTTAGAAGATATTTTCCAGAAAATTTAAGGTATTAATTAGTTTTAAGTCTAATTATATTACTAATTAAGCTATTAATTAGTAATATATTTGTTTGATTTGTTAAAAAAAATTATTTTTAAAGCTACTTTTAGTTTTTACTGTTTGAATTAATTTTAGTATTAGTTTAAAAAAAACATCCTTTTGATTTAGTAGTCAAACCAATATGTGCGTACATTACGTTTGGTTTGATCAGGATTATTATAGTGACATAACATAAAAATTTTATTATACTTACTTTAAAATATCTCTGTTAGCTTTAACTTCATGGCAAGCTGAATCGATTGAAAAAGTTTTAGTTTCTTAGGTGACCTACATGTCGTTTTTTGGTGACCTACAGTTCCAAAAAATTTTCCCATCGCTTCCACCAAATTTTTATTTTGTAAAATAAGAATAATATCGTCACCAGAATTGTATTTATTTCAAATGTTTGAAGCTAGTATGCCAGTTCCATATGAGTAGAAGTTTATTGAAGGCTTTTTCTATTATGTTATTTCTTTGAAAAACTTATATTTTAATTGAGGATATTAAGAGCCCGCAGAATAACTCATAATTGTATTGATATCCGACTAAAACTCACTCAGGAATACTGTTATTTGATGTTACGGAATCAAAGTGACGCAATGAACGTTATGAACAATGACGTAATGAACTTTTTTATTATTTTTGAGTATATTTGAAATTGTAATAAATTCTCAAATATATTACATTTATAAGCATTTTTTATTTTTTCTTAAGATTGTATATTAACACACTTTTAAAATCGATTATTTTTCATTTATATTTAAATAAAAATTAAATTACAAAATATGAATAATAATAAATTGAAGTCATATTTACATTTTATAAATATTATAACCATTAAATTTTGATTCGCCCACGAATACTTCAATTAATATATTTCATACTGGTTCGAATAGTTGGAAGTGTATTCAAGTTCAAGAGATTTATAAGTCCATAATGATAGGGAATCAAATCCTTTAATACAGGCTATTACTATCAAATTTGCGAATATTTCAATTGGAAATCATTTCATAAAAGAGCATACTGATATAATATATCGGTTCATTATTCACACCATCGGTCTCTGTTTCTTTTCGGGCTTCTCTTAAATTATTCGGTTGTAATTACCGTATTGCGTAGCGAAATTGTAACGCCATTAATATGTATGTAAACATAGTTGCCATAATCTATAAAAAAAATGATAGGTAGTTTTAGGGATTGTCGACAGAAATAAAAATTTAAACCTTGGGATAATTGTGTTTTTTTTTATATAAGTATTAACGTCTGATATTAGTAACAGTACCTGAACTGTCATTGAAGATCTGCATGGCATAATATTAGAAACATTTAAAATCGGTTGATTGTCGTGCATGGACAAGATAAAATTTTCAATCTGGAAAAATAACTAATTATTAAGACTGACATAAGTAATTCAAAAAGTCGTATAAATACTTTATATTAACTAATAACGTTCCTACGAAAACTATTACAGCTCACGATTTCTTTAGAAATTTTAGCATAATTCACAATCTTTTAGCAAGGCTATGAGTTATCTTAGTCTTCGTAAAAATACTCTGAGTTGATCTGATCGTAAGACGTTTTGGCTTCGTAAGAATATCATGAGCTGTATTTAAGTCTTCATGGAAACATTATCAGTCTTGTTGCTCTTTGTTAAAGGTGTTTGGTGTTTTATTAGTCTTCTTTAAATGGGGCCAGTTTTTTTAAGGACCTGATTTTTTTTCAGAAGAGTCTAAACAATGTCTAAGAATTCTGCCCTGTCGTACACTCCCTTCAGTGCGCTCTTGGTTCAATCACACACATTGCTTTAAAAAAATGGTATTTGTAAGTCAATGGTGTAGTATAGTACAATACTTACTGCTGCAAGTTCATCCACATTCAAATATGAAAAATTCGATGAAAACAAATAATCCTTTAAAGTTCGCCCCTAAATACAAAATGCATTGAAAATAATTTATAATATATTATAGTATCCAAAATAAGTCCTTACTTCAATCAATAAATTTTCGCAACACTTAATAACAAGCCCAACATAAATTAAACACATTACACCTAGAACCACTAAAATACTAATAAAACTCCAATGTAAATTATCAATAAAACTGACAGTACATAAGTAAAAGTATATCGATGCGAACAACATGGCCGATGTTAGAAAATAATAAAAGTTTGGATCGGATGTATCATTAAAATATTTTATATTCACCATTATTTCATTATACAAATTATGAAATGATAATATTTGATTTAATATTTCATTTTGTTTAATATTCTCTTGTTCCACAATTAGTATTGATTTAACTGTAGCATAATTAAATTCTAATCGATTTAATGTTGTTAATATTTTATTATTATGTTTTAAATTAATTTGTTCAATATAATATTCAACTTGATCGGTAAAATCAATTAGCATTAATCGATAAATAATTATGTATACCATAAACGAACCAACACGAATAAATGTAGCAGATAATGATAATGTAAAACAAACCACATGCAAAATAGTTGTAAAGTTCGAATCTGAAAATATAGTAGTCAGTTTGCAATTTATTAGGCCATATTCTTAAATCAAATAATGATTGTAAAGTCCGAAGCTCAAAAGAATTCTCAGATAGCCTTTGATTGTAAATATGAAAATTTATGCAAAATACTCAACAAAAAACAGTTTGAAGAGTATCAATTTCACTAGAAATAAAAGCTTCATAACAAAAGTTGTACATATTTCACAGGAATCACCTTTGAATGTCTACGTACAAAAAAATTCATCGTAAGGACGTTCACAAAAAAAGAATGTATGAAAATATTTGAGAACTACATTTCAAATTTTGAGAGAAGGTTCGATAAGAACTTGAGAAAATTAGACGAAAATCAGAATCCAAAAATATTAATTTTGCTCTATCACATCCAAATTTTGTTCAATTTTGATAAACCAAGTATGTAATCCTACTAAATTTGAGCCATACTTTTCAAATTTGTGATCAAAATTAACCTAGCTCTAATAAATTTCAATAATGTGGTTTCCTGGTCTCCGAATTAAGCAAATAAGTGATAGCTAGCAAAAAACTGACATCACAACTGAAAAGAATGACCCAAAATTAGTGGGTTTCAAAAAAAATTAAAAAAAGATTGAATCAAATTTGCCTTTGTTATAAAAAAAATCGAATTTTTTAACTTTATGACGTCATCAGAATCCAAAAAAATTAATTTTGCCTTATCACATCCAAATTTTATGCAATTTTGATAAACCAAGTATGTAATCCTACAAAATTTGGGCCACACTTTTCAAATTTGTTGTCAAAATTAACCTAGCTCTAACAGGTTTCAAGAATATAGAATTAAAATATCCATAGAAATCCATATCAATAGAAAATTTGTACCATATTTTTATTAGACACTAAAAAACAAAGGACATTGCTTACCTGCCTGATTCTTATGTGAATTTACTGAGGTCGTGAAGAATACGTTATATACTTGTAACATTACAATGAACATCATAAGAATTAACCCACTGAATGTAATGGTGTTGAAAATATGCCGTAATTTTTGTTCAGATTTTTTTGTAAACAAGATTACATTCGATGATTTTAATAATTCAATAATTTGTTGCATATATTGTTTTTCAATTTGTCTTAAAATTACTGAACTGATAATTACAAATCCACAATATGAATTAAATAGTGTCTTTGCTAAATTATTGATGACGATTATATTGGAAAATGATTGTAATTCATAATATGAATCTAAAAACTCGATAAATAAATTAATTGATTCGATACATAGTAAAAGTACTTGTAATATATTTATTATCAAATAAATATATGAAAATGTAATTGTACACTTTTGTTTCACACTTTTGTTTACGTGTGAACATTTATAATCATATAATATCATTCCATGAAAATTGCCATATTTTATGAAGTATTTCATTGGACAAATGATACAACCATTTTGAAATTTGTTTTTCATGTTGTGTTTTTCATTTGTGGGCGAATAATATGGAATGTAAGTTTGTAATGAGATTTATGGTATTCGATTTTTAGACATTCGATTTAATTACATTAATAATAATGAATTAGTAATTCGAAATCGACTTTCGTAATTACTTTATCTATAATTTGTTTTGTTTTGTAGAGGAGAACCGTACATAAATTTCATTTTTTATTATAATTTTTCCGAAATCAACGAAATAAAAAGCTAAAAATTAGTGAATCATATGAAATTTCATCAAACTTGATGAAAGTAATAAGTAAATAATAATACAAATAGTAGTAATTTTAATTTATTTTTTCAACGGAATCTTTCGGACACAAAAACAAACTTTTTATGATTCAGGATTCTATCTATTCTAATATTGTTATTGAGTCAAAAATTTGACTCTTCCTATATTGTATATTGTTATTTTACAATGGTGTTTTACGTTATAGTTTGTATAAATAATTAACTTTAGTAACAAATTATACTTATTGTAAATTATTCAGCTAACTTGAATTGTAACGCCATTATAACATACGTTAATATTGATCCTAAGACCTGAAAATGATGGATTGTAAATTAATCTGCAAATTGAGTTAAAGAGATACATTCGATAAATTTTTCTTACAGCAAAATACATATCGGATGTACAGGTGAAAACTTGCGACGCAGAAAGTATTGGGGGTGCATCATACATAGACAACACAAACAATTCCATCTGAAAATTTTGGAATTACTCCAATAATACTTTTTTAAGGTTTGGTCACTAAGACTACTTTAAATCGAAGATTACTTACGACAACAGCTTCATCTTTGCTTAAGTTAGTGAACGGATATTTAAAGATGTATTCTCGTAAATCGTCTACCTGAAACCACGATAAATCAATGAACTTAGTTCAATCATCAAATTTAGTATACAGGGGGTTTTTGGGGTGACAAATCGATCAAGCTAGGTTTCGTTTTCAGAAAACGTCGTTTTATCTCGGAAACGGCACCAACGATTTTCATCAAATTTAGCATGCAGGGGGTTTTGGGGGCGAAAAATCCTTCTAGCTAGGTTTTATTTTTCGAAAATGTCGTTTTATCTCGAAAACTTTTGGCTTGGAAAAAAGTTACGAGCAAAGCTTGGTCATCCGGATACTTTCTATTTTGGAAAATGCAGTATGGGCAGTATTATATTACAAATACTTATATTACAAATACTTACAGTATTAGTTGGTTGATCCACACAATAAAAGAAATACGTAATAAATATTCCATTAAATAAAACCATAACTGCACATCCAATTGAATATTCTGGTAAAATTGGTTTCATTAAATTTGCAATACCAATATAACCATTAATCGATATATAAATAATACAAAAACCAAAAAGTATTAACATTTGTGGATCATGTGAATTATTATAATAACGAATATTTGTTATTAAATTTAAATATAATTTATGATATTTTGCAATAAATTTAAGTGAATTTTCATTGGACATCTCTCCATAATTTTTATTGTTTCCATAAATAGGTATTACCGTTTTTATTGTTGTATACTTAAATTCCAATTTATTTAATAATATATTAATATTATTTGATACTGTTGAAATATTATTTTTCTTTTTTCTATTTAAAAATGTGATTAATTCTTTGTTTAAGTTATCAAATAAATTATTATAAATTAAATAAAAAAAATTAAATAATATTAATTTATTATTTACAGCAAATAAACTTAACATTGTTATAAAACTAATAAAAATTTCTTGAAAATCAATATCACGATTATAAAAATAATAACAATAAATTAATTCAATTATTGGATAAATTGAATATAAAAATGATAAAATTAATGATATCCACATATGTTTTTTAATATTATTTTCTGATATTTTTGTAAATATTGTTTGATTTTTACTTATTGTTGATTTTAATAAATTAAAATTATTGATCATTGTTATTGATTGTAATAATGACATAATATAACATAATATTGCAAATAAAAAGCAGAATATTTGTGTTAATTTATATAAAATTTTTATATAATTTTGTTTTGAGAATATTTTTGAAATTTCAATAAATTCAACATAAATTCCTAAACATATTAACATGATTATATAAACATTTATATAATATGAATATTTTAAGTAATGAAATTGATTTTTATTGATTTTTGGATTCATATGTTTGCAAATAAATTTATATGGCATTAATCCTAAAATATTTATTAAATACATTTCAATTTTAATTGCACAAATTAAACAACCACTTTCATTTTTTTGATTTTTTATTGGTCTTACAGGTACGACTTTTGTCATGTTGAATTACTTCTCACCAAAAAAGTGTCATGAATAACAATGGTTTTTTTTAATTTAATCGATTTCAAAGTCATTACAAATGTGTTATATTATCAAATAATTTAATTAATATTGTTTTATTTATAACTTATGTTTTATTTGCTGTTGCTATATAATATATATTGACTAGCAGATACCCACCTGCTTTGCTGGGCAATTTCTCCTTTTTAAAACAAAGACCCTAACTTATCCTCCCTTTTGTTCACAATTTTAGGGATTTAAATTTTTTCTTTAGCCATTTTGAAAATGACGTTTTGCCCATGATGATCGCTGGCATTGTAACATTCTATAGGTCCAATCATTAAATTAACCGGATTTTTATACTTTTTGGATCAAAATTACCCCACAAACCGAATTTCATCAAATTCCAGAACAAAATATTTTTTTCCAATTTTCTCGATTTTTTCCCTTAAAAAAATTGCAAAAAATCGAAAAAATTTTTTCATCTCCAATATCGATAAAACTTAGTTTATAAGGTAATTTTGACCCAAAAAGAACAAAAATGGGGTGCATTTGTTGGCTAGTCGAATAGATTTTGAGATACGGACTAAAATCGATCCAAATATTGCGATATCTCAGAAACTCTGCATCCAATCATTAAATTAACCGGATTTTTATACTTTTTGGATCAAAATTACCCCATAAACCGAGTTTCATCAAATTCCAGAACAAAATATTTTTTTTCGATTTTTTCAAAGGGGTACCCCTTAAAAAAATTGCAGAAAAACGAAAAAATTTTTTTATCTCCAATTTCGATAAAACTCAGTTTATAAGGTAATTTTGACCCAAAAAGTTCAAAAATCGGGTGCATTTGTTGACTAGTTGAATAGTTTTTGAGATACGGACTAAAATCGATCCAAATATTGCGATATTTCGGAAAACCTCCCTTAAATCCGACCCTGCTTAACTGTATAATTAAAATCTTTGTCTACTTTGAATTCATGCTTTGAATAATATATCAATTCGTACTATTTATTTTATAGCAAGTTTTTATATAAGTCCTGACCTCTGGTTTAAATTGAGCAAACTAAGCATAGAAATGAATTTTATAAAAAAACTGCCATCTAATGTTTAACTTAAGGACTATGCATAGCGGAAAACTGTCGAACTACAACCAAATTTTGTGGCAGACAAAATTGTTGATTTTCATAATATCGTAGCGACACACAATTTCGATTCCCTGTCAGTAGATGTACATAAGCAAGATAAATTTTTAGTTTTAAATAACCGAAATGCACGAAACTGTTAACACAATAAAATTTAATCGTAAAACTTTAGAAATCTTTCCACCTTTTTCAATAATACTTCCGGAACCAACAAATTTACAACCAGTACCAAAAATACCTAAGGAACATTTAACTTCTCAACAATTACTTTCGCTACGTTTATACTGGCAATATTCTGATAGCCGAATTTTGCAAATATATGACTATGTTTCATTCCAAACATTTCGATTGCTAAGTAAATCAAGAACTATGTATGCCATTTTTGACGACGGCCCAAATGAAACTGATGATGATCAATATAAACAATACGATTGTCTTTGATTAAAAGATTTATTTTAGATAAAAAAGGACTTAAAAGAAAAGTTAGCTTACATATTTCATCATCTGGTAAAATTTTTAGGCCACGGCAAGTGAATTTAAAAACCCAAACAACATCAGCAGTCGGTAAATCTAGTAAGATAAACCAACCAATATTAGTGGAAGATTATGTGACTGCAAAATTTTTGGAAGATGTCAAACATGGTGTGTACCGCGGCTAAAACAAGTTTCTATAATTAGATTAGTTTGGTTTTTGTCGTCCCTATTGTTGCATATGCAATTTTATCTTCTTAGATATTACTCTGATCTTAAGAAGCGATAATTTTATTTACTAATAAATTCTACCAGTTTTATGAAAAAATAGGTGTCACAGTTTTAATTTAAGTTTCCAAATTCAACTATTAGAATCGTATTTTTATCAAACTCGTTTTGTTTTGAAGCGATATGCAATAAATGATTATAACCATTAAAGAAAGTTTCGATTTTGGCCAAAGTTAAAACAAAAAAATTTGGATTTTTGTCAGTTGTAGAAGTTTTTTCGTAAAATAATAGATATAGTTATTTATTTTTTATTTTTCAGGTTTCAAAATGGATCCACCTCCAACAGAACCTGTAGATTTATTTCCACATGCACCGAAAAAGAGAGGTGCTGATAAAAAAGATAAAAAGGATAAAAAAGATAAGAAAGACGGCAAAGACAAAAAAGAGAAACAAGATAAAACAGACAAAAAGGGAAAAAAGAAAAAATAATTTTACAAAAAAATGGGTAACCAATTGATTCTTTACCAATTATTTAAAAAAACGATGTATAATTTAATAATGCATGTTAATAAATTCATGATAGAATAATTAATTGTTCTATAAACATAGAAATCAAAATATGCTGAAATAAAACAAGAAATGTTCTACTTGATCATGGATAAATATGTAAAGCGATGTAATTATGGAAATTACTGATATCGAATTTGCCACATTACCCACAAAAATGTAAAAGTAGACTTGATTCCATAACAAAATTTGATTAAAAACGAAGATGTTCATGGTAATACTCAACAATGACGTCACTTTTAAAGTATCTTCCTCCTTATTTAATTATGAGTTTCAAACGTTCATATTTTGCGTATTACTAAAGATTTTCCAAAACCATCTTCACTTTTCTTTCCATGGAGTGAGAATTTTTTACTCTAAGTGGTAAAAAAAATTTATTCATCATTCCAATTTTTCCACAATTCAAAAAAAAAAAACACCAGACAACCCGACATCACGTACGGTGTATGAGTATTATTTGCTATGTAGAAAACAAATCTTACCGAAACTGTACAAATGTGACCGAGTTTGTATTGGTATTTAATAACGAATATTGTATGCCAATTATATGTAGATTAAAAGTTCTAGTAAAAAATGTAATAATTTTCGCTAGTATATAGTCTATTATTCGCGGCGAAAACAAATAAAGCACTAAATATCATTCAGGGCGGATATTAAATAAAAATAAATTTTAAACAATCTATAAAAAATTATATATTTTAAAGTTAAATAAAAATAAAAATCAATTAGCACAAAATTAAAATTTGCACTCATACAAAAAAATGTACAATCTTTTAATTTACACAATATACTTCATTAAGTAACAAATCATAACAAAATAAGTATTATAAATAATTATAAAAAGTTGTTACAATTAATTAAATCAGACATCATTTCTTAACAATATTCTAGCATATGTTTGTGATTTGCTATAGTTAGCATTTTTTATTCAATAATTACAATTGAAAATTTGAAAATTTACTAAATAAATTGTAGTAAAATTTGTAAAATATATGGCGGACTTTTATAATAATGTATGTCGTTTATCTATGCTACCAGGAAGAGAGGAAGACCAAGGCTCAGATGGATGGACCAGGTGCTGGATGATTTGAGGGCAATGCGAGTCACTGGATGGGGAACCAAGACCCAGGATCGCAAAGTCTGCAGGCGCATTGTGGAGGAGGCCAAGGCCCACGTCGGGCTGTATGCGCCTATTGTTGTTGTTGTTGTCATTTATACTTGATAGCCAGATATTAGGCAAAATATTTACCAATGAATAAGGTAGGTAGCGAAAAACTACCAAGACAGAATCATGTTTCAGAACTTTTTGATCTATTTAATCCAAGTTTATTATTTGTCTATTTTGATGTTGTCAGTAATATTTTTGATAAAACAATAATTGGTGAATAGATGTTCAAAAATCACCTAAAAAATTATTAAGTAGATAAATATTATAACAACATCCAATTAAATAATTTATTTTTGTTTCTTTTCCAACAATAACTGTTTCAACCGTTATCTGCCGCCTTTACTGGACAATTCTCTCTTAATTACCCTGAGAATCTATTTTACCCATTTTTCATATTTTTGCCTAAAATCCGATAATTTAGTGACAAGCGCATTTTACGGTTAAAATTTTTTCATTAATTCACTTCTGTAAAGATATATTTTCATGCTAACGCTTGCCGCTGAGTTTGAGCATAAATTAAGTCACGAGAATAATTTAGACCGTAATGTGATCAGAACTGATTTTATATATAATATTCACCAGCCATTATGGATATAGTGGTTTATTATTTCTTTCAGCTAGACGAAACCCTAATTTGACGCTCAAAGCCATCAAGTCAAGCGTCATTATCAGGTTACATCTTATTTGTTTATCTATATTTAGATATTCTAATAAAAACTATTAAACAATCTTGTCGTAGAATTAAATATAGTTTCACGAAACTATACACAAAATTTATTTCAGACATACCACACGCATAATTTATAACTTTTAGATGTTGTATAAAAATGTTGAAAGTATAAAAACAAATATTACATTTTGTCTTTCAATAAACTATTTTTCATTCTCACTAAATTTCTTAAAACTAATTGTGGCTAATCAAAGTTTATCACGTGATGGCACTTATTGTTTTTTGAATCCATTCTATATTTGATGTAATTTTATCGTACATTCTTGGCCGTTCTACTCCATTCTTTGAGCATGCTATACGCCAATTGCTGATTCCAATTAATGACCATCGTTTTTGATCCGGAAGTAAACATAAAATTGGACTACCAGCAAATTCCTCTTCCTAAAAAATATAATAATTATTAAGTTAATCACAGTAGCACAGTAATCAGAATCTAAGCCTCAATCTACTAATAGAGGCCAACTTTGAAAGAAACAAAGTGGGTTTTTAAGGAATTAGGTTTAAAGCAAGGTTTTGGTTTATTATTTTCTCGAGACTAAATAAAAATACTAACATTACAATCCTTTGTTGAATAAGGTGATTCCGTGCATATACTATTTACAGTTGCTATTGATACATTTTCACACTTTTCCATGTTAGTTACTTGTATTTGTACACGTTGCAATTGTTCACGATTTCGTGCCCAACCCAATGTATTACAATAAGACAAGTTGCTTAGAATATTTCCTTTCACAAAATGTTCTTCGGGCAAACAAATCGGTCGAATAAAATCGGAAAATATATACGGTTCCTCTAATTTCACCATTACAATTGTACTGCCTTCAACTGGAGATTTCACCATTCCAACTATCCGTCTAGTTTGCTGCCATGGAGCTGAAGCATCAGTACGTATTTGACCTGCTTTTGCAATCCATTCTGCTTTTGGTTGTCCTTGGAAACATGATGCTGTTGTAATAATCCAATCGGATGATATTAATGTACCATCACAAACATGAATATCTTCTTTAAATAAAGCTATATGCCATGGCCAATCACCATGGCGTGCCATTTTTGATAACCCTTCAATACCAGCTTGATCTCTCAAAGCTTGAACTCCACAATCTAATTCAGAACATTGTACATGTAATACTTCTTTATTTGGGCACACAGCACGTACAAATGTTAGTTCCGATGCGTTTGGGTCTTTCATTTGAACATACGGAATATTTTCTTCAGAGTCTCTTTTCATTTGTATGGACTCTAATTTCCTATTAAAAATATACATTATTATTAAAAAATGGAATTGGTCAGCTTATAAGAACTGGAAAATACACAGACTTTGAAGGATGATTACGGAATTATAGATTCTTGAAAAAAAGATCCCGAAAATATTCTCTAAAGAATATCCGTGAAAAATTTCCCTAATGAGACAGCACTCATTGAAAACAAAACCGATAACAGATAATGAAAAAACTGTGTTCATCAGTTATTCAATTGCAAAAAGAATCCGAAAACACAGTTTTTTGGTGGCTACTTTTTTAAGGAAGGACCTGTAGTCCTACCATACTGACAAAAATCAATACTTACTCATATGAAATTGATTTGCACAAACTTGTAGCAACCGATTCTAAAACAGGATTTCTGTCTAAAATATATGTATCATTTTCCACAATTTTCTTGACATTTTCTGTACACAATTTACCATATGTTCCTTTTTCATTGTATATAACGTATCCTGAATCGAAATATTTCGTCTGTTGTGGCGATATGGGATCATATTGAGTGATGTTAAATATTGTTGGAGCCAGTGATACTTAAAAATAACAAACATTTATTAAATTACAAGCAAATGAAGAAAAACCTTTACTCAAAAGTAAAAGGGATTTTAATTCGACTATGAAAGGTATGGCTGCCATCTTTCCAAAAATTCTTTCCGGATTTGATGTAGTGTCACCAGCATTTCATTCTTTCTTTGTTTTTCCGCTAAGCAAGTAAAACAAGTGAAATTTACAATATTTAAAAGATCATCGGGTCAAAAGATTATTTAATGTGGGTTTTTCCTTGTAACTTTCTCCAAACTGAACCGATTTTCTTGTAACATAGCTAAGAACAATCTCCATTAAATTACTTTTCAAACAAAAAACAAAAATCAAAATCGGTTCATCCGTTTAGGAGTTGCGATGTCACAGACAGACGTTTGAACATGGATAACTTATGACGATTTTTTATTGTTTTTCAATAACATAATTTTTCGATAAAAAATTTTATATTTCCTCCTTTCATAGAAAACTTTTTTATCAAAAATATTTTGTGCAATTTATAATCAGGGGTCGACGTGGTGAAAATGATTTTAATTATACATTTTAGTTTGGGTAAATAACAGTTACATACAACAATTTCTTTCATCACTGTTGTCGGGACAATCTTGTTTCCCATCACATCGATTCGCTGGACGTATACATTTTCGTCCAATACCACAATGTAAATATCCTGCTGGGCAATAAGCGCAAGCTGTTTCATCCGATAAATCTTCACAATCAATAATACCATCACAAATTCGTGGTGACATTGCTTTCGATTTCAATTCTTGTATACATCCTGAAAATCAATTATAAAATGAAAATTTGTCATGATTTCTATCATCATTAGTTTGTAATGAAATTCTGCTATTTAAACCGGAATAATCCAAATTTTTTCGTTAATTAAAATGTTAAGTACCTGGTTTTGGTCGACAGGTACCAATTCCACCAAATTCAGGAAATCGACTACAATCTAAAAATGTTTTAATACGTTCTGGCAATCGACTACCACAGCCAGTTATAAAATCTCGACAAAAACTACGACATGGCATTATCATTTCATCTTCGAACTTATTGATGCGTACTGAACATGATGGTTGTAGTAATTGGCAAACAAATTCGTATGCCATATGATAACATTCAGCATCAACAAGTTCACGAAATGCTATCACATCATCTTCGATTTCTTTTACTGAAGTATGTCCAAGTACATTTGGGTAGGACGTTAAATTGTATGGTAGATGTTTACAATATTGTAACTCAATTGGATGACATTTTCTTGGTGGTGTAATTTCAATTGTTGTTGATGGCAATTCTGTACTAGTTGCACGTAATGTTGCTGGTGTTGTAATTGGTGCATCACTTTTTTGTACATCTAACGTTGATGGATCAATTGTTATATTTGTTAAAAATCTTGCATTATCACGTAAATTAATTTCATCTAATAATACACTCATTATGGCAAATTCGTCGACATTTAATTGATGTGGATCAAAGTGTAAATTAAAATGTACAATTAAATCTTTTCCATCCTCACTAAAATTAAAATTTTATTGAAAAAATTAACACTTGAAAAATTTGGTGTATTTTGAAAGTAAAAAATAATGATTCAAAAATCTGTATCGCTATTAGTCTACAGTACAGGTACGCTTTCATGACTAACACTCTTACGAAACTTCGTGAGTGGCTTCATTTCAATGTAACCTACAACGATTTCATTTACGAAAACTTTAGAAATTGAGGCGTTTTCAATGTGGAAAACGGAAAACATGTCAATAAAACGACCTATTGAAAAGATATGAATAAGAGAGATGACTAATTTTCTTACCCGTCAAATGCTAAAATTTCTGTGCCATCAAACCCTGGCCTAAGTTCACTGCGTCGAAATACTAAATTTATTTTTTCACGATATTCTCTAGAATGTACTCGAAATAATTCTGTAGATGGATCAGCTAATTCTGGTAAAAATGTATCACCTTCTATTACTCGAAATGTACCTCGAAAACTTTTTTCTGTTAGATCATCTGATAATACATATGTGTCTGAAAACAAATATTAATCAATGAATTAATTATTAATTACGTATTCTAGTATTAAATGTTAGCCAAAGCATAATCAAGATTTTATAAAACTTTTTTGAGCCGTTTCTACAGTAGGCGCTTTGGTAACTCCTTAGGTATAAACGTATATTACAGGAACATTCTAGGAACAAAATTACCAATAATTTATTAAAAAAAAGTGAAAATAATTTATAATAAAACATTTTTGGTTATGGCAAATATATTTCTGAAAATTATCCTTGACTAAAGTCGGTATATATTTGGACTATATAATCATCAATTTTATTTATAAATAGGAAATTGAACCATGTTTTCACACAAACATTTTATCATTTATATAATAATATTGCCTGTATTATAAATTATTATTTAACTGAATTTATGTTTGGTTTTTGGTAGTACATACTATAATAAAATAAATAACTGAAAATAATAAAATAATAAAAATAACTTTATTATTGATGTATGACTACAAATTCTTTTCATAATTAGAGGATATAGAATGTATAAATATTGCTAAATTCTGATCTGCATGCAGCAAATAAATATTGTATTGTATGCCACTACGACCCCCCCCCCCCCCCCGAGACTTCACTGTTCGTAATTATCCGCCGTTCGTGTTTACTCCACTCACTGTTACTTATTGATTTAAATTCATTGTTAGGATTGATGTAATTTCATAATAATAAATAACTACTTTGATGAATGCAATAATTTCAAATTAATGCGGTTTTTATTACAATAGTGTATTCACTTTATTTAATTTATAGGTATTAAAAATTCGGCACGCAGGAATTGCGTAGCCGAGAGAAATTGTAGCATAATACATAATAACTTCTTATAAGAAAGATATTGAGCTTATGCATTTTAAATTTGAATTTGCGTAAATCAGATTCCTGACCCTTTCAATTCAAGATAAAAAGTGATTAATCCATACAACTTTTGTCGATTACTTTCAGGATTGTATAGATATGTAGGCATAAAAAGAAAATATTGCTGCCAGGGAAAAAATTCAAATCGTTATATTTTGAAGTGAAACGAAAGGAAAATTATCGAAGAATGCTAGAAATGTTGTATGGCACGAGCCATTTTTCGGCCTAGGCAAGGATCTAATACTGCTTGTAAGCAAACTTGTTTTCATCATAAAACAATTTGGAAAAATTTATTATCTTGATAAAAAGAATTAAATTAGTTTTATTTAATTTTAATTTCATTTGATATAATCAGGAAAAAATTATATAAACCAGAAAATAGAGTATTAACACAAACAAAAGATAATACACATATAGTTGATGAATATTACGTTATAATTAATTAATTTATTAATAACGTTGTTGTTAATTTAAGTACGTACTTGTAATTAATTTATAATTAATTGTGAGAAAAAATAATAATTTAATTGTATTGTACTTTATTATTACTATTATTTTAATGTGTAACTAAATTAAGTGTTTCATGAGTACGAATTTTATACGCTTTCTGGTCTTATGATATAAATTTGTTATTAAAAATTATTCAATTTTTTGGCAAATTTAAAATTTATTGTTTTTTAGTTATTATGCAATATTTATTTATATTTAATAACGCTACATTTTCATTTGCTTTTATGAAGTGTATCAAAGTATCAAAACATGAAAATTATCAAATCATTCAATTTAAAAAAATGTTCCGAATGTCAGAGGAGAATGAGTTTTTCCGAATGTCAGGAGAACGAATATCTTTCCGAATATCAAGTTTTTCCATTTTCGAGCAAGATTTTCAGTCTAATTCTATGTTTCTCCTGCTTGATTGATGTTGCTTGAGATTGACGTTTAACTTTGAAACGATGAATTTAAATATGCAACAAGTGAAATTTACAAAATTTAAAACCCCCGACAAATGCGATTTATTCCTTGTAAACTGATTTTTGGAAACTTAGCAATAAAATGTTTTTAATCGAGTCGGTTCGACCGTTTAAGGGCTACGAGGCCACTGAGAAACACACATATAAACTCTTTAATCTTATAACATTCCTTTTTAAATCAATTTCAAAGTAATGGTCAAGGGCTTCATATGAGATAAAAAGGATACTTAGAGAATTTTTTGGGACAAATTTTTGGAAAAATATATTAATTGAAATTGAAATATTTGAGTTGACTTTGTTCTTTTGAATTATTGTTTTGAATTACTTAATTATTTACCATTTCACTTTTCGAAATGAATGGAGCCAGGTTTATTTGACCATATTCATTTTCATAGTAATTATTTATATGCTAAAATTATATGTCGTGCCTTTTCCAAACTGAATCGATTTTGAAGATCATCGCCAATTTTTTAGTTTTTTCGGGTACGGAACATTAATCTCGCACTTGAAACATAGCTAAGAAAAAATTAAAAACGGTTCATCCGTTTAGGCGCTACGGTACCACAGACAGACATCATGCTTGGACAAACTTGTTTATATTTTGGACGTAACTTTCGGGCCTTAATAAAATAAATCATAACAATACTTATTAGTTGACCTAAAAATAAATGCTATTAAAATTTTTAACGTTTAACGATGGAATACGCAAAATCGTAAATTAAAAAAAATTTAAAAAGGGTAATAAAAAATTATTTCATAAAAATTCAATAAATCTGTATGCCATTTCGAAATTTGTAGACAGATAAAAAATATATAAATATATTTAATTATAATAGATTTGCAAGTAATAAAAATGCTGAACTCGGTCAGTAATGTTATTTGAAAACAAATATATAAAGTTCCGTTACACTCTCAATCGCACAAGATGTAAGAAAAAGAATATAGTGTTTGAAATTACCAGCACGGCGTAATGATGATGTTTTTAATATGTGTCATAAAATTAAAAACTACAATGTTGTTCAAAATTTAAAAAATTATGCAAATTTGATTTTACTTAAAGTAAAAGATAAACGGTTGATAAACAAACGATTGGCTGGGCAGTGGAATAAAGTCATGGTGGTCAACTAATCATATAATTTATACCATTACGGATGGGGACATCGAATACAAAGCAGCATGGATTTATCAAGCCTTGGTTCGATATTTGGCCATACATAATAAATCGCAACTTGTTTTTTTGTTGCTTAAGCTTGAGCCAGCAGTGGTTTACCAAGACTTGATACGCCAGTCCTTTCCCAAGCCCTGGCTAAGGCTCATTAATAAAGTTTTTTTTGTTAATACATATATGAATGTGTTCTATAGTTATGTCTGTAAAGAGATTTGTCATGTAAGCAAAGGCGCTTGGCTTACAGTAAGCACAAACAATTTTCAGAATAAAAATTTTGGTGGCCAGTATCGTAATTCTTGGCAACAACAGGGAAAGTATTTAAAACTCTAATGGGGATGTTGACTCTTTTTTATCAATCCAGATGAAGAGTTTTTACTTCACGAATAGGCAAGTGAAGTTGGTTTTTGAAAATCTTTAGAAATAATCAAAATATGAACGTTTAAAACTTATAATTAAACAAAGAGGGAAATATCGACTAGTGACTTCATTGCACGGTATCGCCATAGACATTACATATAAAACTTTGTTTTCAAAAAAGAAACAGATAACAATCTTTGAATGTGTATTACTTCTTCATTTTTTAATCAATTTTAATTTAACTTTTAAATTTTGTTGTGATATCAAGTGTACTTTTACAATTGTATAAGTAATATAGACAATTCGACATAAGGAAACTACTCTATTATCTTAAAGCCTAGCCAAAGAACAGGCACGCGTAGCAGAATCGTACTAATAAAATTCATCGAATTACTTAGTAACACACCTGGGTATGCTTCATTTTTGAACAACGTTGTAGGTAATCTCTAAACACAATAGACTATTTATGAAGAAAAAAAACCATTATTATCTTAAATATATAATCTTTTATTTGTAAAATTTAAAATATAAACAGTAGTTATTATGCAAAAGTGTATAAATTAATAAAAATAATAATAATATTTTACTATCTTAACAATACAGCTTCTGAACTAGAATTTCGATGATGTATGAACAAAATAATTTATGCTAATTATTTATATCGGTTCTATATTAAAACAGGCAAATTTTGAGGTGAAAATAATATGCTATTTAAAGAATTTTCGGAATAATTTATTTACTTTAAAATCAATATACGAAAAAAATCGAAGACTACCTGATGAAGTTTTCAAATTCGATTTATTGGAATTTTATTTACTAAACTTTTGGGTCATTCTTTTCACCTGTGATGTCAATTTTTCGCTAGCTTTCACTTATGTGGCTAATTCCGGGACCAGGACTCCACATTCTTGAAACCTATTAGAACTAGGTTAATTTTGATCACAAATTTGAAGAATATGACCCAAATTTGGTAGGATTATATACTTGGTTTATCAAGATTGGATAAAATTTGGATGTGATAGAATAAAATTAAATTTTTTGGATTCTGATGACGTCATAAAGCTAAAAAAATCGATTTTTTGATAACATAGGCAAATTTGATTCGATTTTATTGGAATTTTTTTTGAAACCCACTTACTTTGAGCCATTCTTTTTAGCTGTGATACCAGTTTTTCGCTAACTATCACTTATTTGATTAATTCCGGGACAAGGACACTACATTCTTGAAATCTATTGGAGCTAATTTAATTTTGGTCACAAATTTGAAAAGAATGGCCCAAATTTAGTAGGATTACATACTTGGTTAAACAAAATTGGATAAAATTTGGATGTGATAGAGCAAAATTAATTTTTTGGATTCTGATGACGTCATAAAGTTAAAAAATTCGATTTTTTTGATAACAAGGGCAAATTTGATCCGATCTTATTGTAATTTTTTTTGAAACCCACTTATTTTGAGCCATTCTTTTTAGCTGTGATACCAGTTTTTCGCTAACTATCACTTATTTGTTTAATTCCGGGGCAAGGACTTTACATTCTTGAAATATATTAGAGCTAGGTTAATTGTGGTCCCAAATTTGAAAAGAATGGCCCAAATTTAGTAGGATTACATACTTGGTTAAACAAAATTGGATAAAATTTGGATGTGATAGCGCAAAATTAAATTTTTTGGATTCTGATGACGTCATAAATTTAAAAAATACGATTTCTTTGATAACACAATTACTTGGAGATTAATAAGTTCTTGATGGCCCTTTTAGAGAGCTAATCAGGTCCTTTCAGAGAGCTAGCATGAGGCCTAAAAATGTTTAATCCGCTCCTGGTAACTAGAGACGTTTGTTAATACCCTTTTAATCCATTATAAAAGATATTTTCAAAATGAATAACATTAATCATAACTTTCCATATTCTCACATAGCTCATTAATCTTTGAACATATAATGTATATGGTTCATTGATTAATTTACAGTAATAATAATAATGATAATAATAATTTATTTATAAGTATTCAATTTCCTTTACGTAGGTACATGCATTAATTATTATTTATGATATTAAATATTAATATATATACTTACATGCAATATATACAAATATAGCTGCAAATAATAAGAATGTGAGAAATCCGGCAAGGATGTAACAACCACAACGTACACTTGAACTTAATTTCTTCCTTGTAAATCGTATATCACTATCGGAGGAAAGTATCGAACTTGGTGCTCTATGGCGTCGACTGTATGGTCGTGTTGTGGTGCTTACTGTACTGATCGATACCTGTAATAAGAAAAATTAATAATATAGGTCCAATCATTAAATTAACCTGATTTTTATACTTTTTGGATCAGAATTACCCCATCCATCGAGTTTCATCAAATTCCAAAACAAAAATTTTTTTTTTCGTTTTTCTCGATTTTTTTTAGGGGTAGCCCTTAAAAAATTGCAAGTAATCGAAAATTTTTTTAAATCTCCAATTTAGATAAAACTGAGTATATAAGGTAATTTGGACCCAAAAAATACAAAAATCGAGTACATTTGATGACTGGTCGAATAGTTTTTGAGATACGGACCAAAATCGATGCAAATATTGCGCTATCTCAGAAACTCTGCATCCAATCATTAAATTAACCCGATTTTATTACTATTTGGGTCAAAATAACCCCATCCACCGACTTTCATCACATTCCAAAACAAATTTTTTTTTTCCGATTTTCTCGATTTTTTCAAAAGGGTGTCCCCCTTAAATAAATTGCAAAAAATCGAAAAATTTTCGTTCTCTCCAATTTCGATAAAACTCAGTTTATAAGGTAATTTTGATCCAAAAAGTACAAAAATCGGGTGCATTTGATGAATGGTTGAATAATTTTTGAGATACAGACTTAAATCGATCTAAATATTGCGATATCTCAGAAACTCTGAATCCAATCATTAAATTAACCCGATTTTTATACTTTTTGGGTCAAAATAACCCCATCCACCGAGTTTCATCAAATTCCAAAACAAAATTTTTTTTTGTTGAACTACTCATCTAATAACTTTGTTTGGGAATTATAACTTAAGCTATAAAAATTAATTACAGGAATATTGACTTCGAACATTTTTCTGATAAAACTAAACAATTGTGATAGAATTCAAGGAGGTGTCGACATTCGACACTATTAAACATAAAATTTTTATATCGTGTCAATTTTATATTCGGCGAATACACACACTCTTTCTTGAATAAATATGCATACTTGATCCAAACATAAATCCAAGACTAAATTAAACATGCACATATAAATAATTTGTGAATTAACATTGAGGTCATAGTCAATTAAGTTTTTGGCATATATGTGCCTAACTAGATAAAATAAAATATACCTAATATACAAAACAGTAATTTACCATGTAAATAATAAAATTGATTTCATAACAAACTTAAAAAAATCAAGTTTAATTATCTTAATTTGTTCTTTGTATTAATTAATCAGTTGTGTACTCATTGTATAGTAGGGTAACATGTTGTACCTTGAATCATCATACAGTTCCTTGAATTCAAGTATAATAAAATTTTCAAGCAAAATGAAAACAAATTTTTTGTCTTAATAGTAAAATAGTTTTTATTGCAAGCTTTTATTTAGCATTTATTTAGCTTTTATTATATCCTGGGTTCCGAAATTTTGCATGTATTTGTAAATCGGATAACAATGGATTTTTATGGTATGATCTGATTTTCCCATCGCTTCCTCCAAATTGGATATACATATTATTTTAGTTTTAAATTGAAAATTTAAATTAAAAATATATTTTTAGGCACAAACTTTTATTGTACTAGAGAGTAGAAAATAATTGTTTTTATGAGTCACTAATAAGCATGACTATTTGTTAAAGCTTGAGAATTATGCTTGATATTTTAAATTGAGCTAATAATGAGTAGGAATACTGATGTCGCGAAAGCATCCTTTTTCAGATTCTTGAAATTCGGGAAGAAGGGGATATTTTTGTAAATCCCGTTTGGAGAAAACATTTTTGCGATATGCTTAGGGTAGCGGGTTCGATTCGCGCCGTCGCAACAAAATTAATTTAATTAATAGTTGTGATGGGCTGGTGTAGTGCATGGTATATGCATGAAGGAGGTGCAACCAGCCTCTTAAATTGAGGAGCTGATAAATGAAATTATGTGCGGAAAGGTGGTAAAACACATATATGGTTTCACAATGGGCTCTATAGCCTAAGTGTGTCCTTCGTGCACCTAACCTATATCTAGAAGAGGACGCTTTATCAGTTATAGGTGCATGAACAAATTGTCATTATTTTAACGATATCTACCATAAATTCCGCTGCTATAACTTTAACCAAAAGAGAAATATCAATTTTGATCTTAGGTACCACACTCTCCCGTATATATTTAACAATATACTGAACTATAAAGACATTAACAATAAAATTGGTGTACCGTAAAATTAATAACATAAGTGTTTTTTATTTATATTATAATTAATTTTAACATTTTTAAAATTGTAAATAAAATTTATTACACAGATTTTATAGTTTTATAACTAATTTTATAATTAGCAATAAAAAAAACTATATTATAGTTAATTGATTTTTAATAATTAATAAATTTTTTACAAAACAAATTTGAAAATGGAATGAGCCTGCACTTTTTTCTTTATTACGTTTTAATTTTGTAGGATTTTATTCGGTGAAAAAATTGAATATGAATAGTGTTTCTATGCCATCTATTTATGTATGATAAATAATGTCTACTATTTATTTTTTCCAGATTATTGCCCTACCCAAAAATAGGTGTGAAATTTTTATACCATGCATAAATGTAATATGCAAGGTATACTAAGTTTAGTCCCAAGTTTGTAACGCTTAAAAATATTGATGCTACCAACAAAATTTTGCTATAGGTGTTCATAGAATCACCTAATTAGTCCATTTCCGGTTGTCTGTCCGTCTGTCCTTCTGTCTGCCAACACGATAACTCAAAAACGTAAAAAGATATCAAGATGAAATTTTTACAGCGTACTCAGGACGTAAAAAGTGAAATCGAGTTCGTAAATGAGCAACATAGGTCAATTGGGTCTTGGGTCCCTAGGACCCATCTTGTAAACCGTTAGAGATAGAACAAAAGTTTAAATGTAAAAAATGTTTCTTATAAAAAACAAAACAACTTTTGTTTCATACATTTTTTCGTAAACATCACTGTTTACCCGTGAGGGCTCAAATAAGGCGTAAATTGTATAGTGTGTATTACATAGGAATATCAGTTATATTAGTTATGTATGTGTGACATGTATGTAAGAGTAATGTGATAGAGTAATCAACACTGTTTATGTATGGTATTTCACCAATTAACTCAGTCAATTGTTTGTTTTCACTTGTTATTATTCTATTTAAGAAGATCAAATTATTAAAATCATTTTAAGTTCTAAATTCGTTTCATACTAAAATTCTTTTCGTAGCTATTGTGTTCAGCTTAGGAAGTATAAACAACAGTTAATATTATTTTAAATATTAGCTAAATCTTAATAATATTATTACCTAATAGCCTGATCTAGTTTGACCAAAATAGTTTAGTTAAGATCTCAAATTAATAAAATTTAAGCCACTGAATCAGTGAAATACATTTATAAGAATACTTTGCTGGGCCAATTTTTCCTTTAAAAAAAAAAAAATTCACGTTATAGCCCTTACTTATCCATTCTTTTGCTCACAATTTTATGGATTTTAATTTTTCGGTGGGAACTCTAACTTTTTTGAAAATGAAGTATTGCTCCTGATATTCGCTGACATTGTAACTTTCTAACGGTCCCATCATTAAATTAACCTGATTTTTATACTTTTTTGATCAAAATTACCCCATCCACCGAGTTTCATCAAATTCCAAAACAAAATTATTTTTGCGCACCCAACCCAACCCAACCCAATTGTAAAAAAATTGCAAAAAATCGAAAAATTTTTTTAATCTCCAATTTCAATAAAACTGAGTATATAAGGTAATTTTGACCCAAAAAGTACAAAAATCGGGTGTATTTGATGACAGGTCGAATAGTTTTTAGATACGGACTAAAATCGATCCAAATATTGGTTGCATAATCGTGGTTTTCATTCTATATTAATAAAGAATAAATACTACAAATGTAAATAAATAAATATTTGTATCTGTTGAATACCAAAATGAATGTAGGCAAATTATATTTATAAGTCTCCGGTTCTAACATAATCATTGAACCTCCGTATAAAGGTTTTAGTAGCTAGAACAAGTTGGTAATTGTTCCTGTAATAAAAAATGAATACCTTGATAAGATTTGAAGCCCATGACTTTTTTGAATACTCTGAATTGCTAGAACGATGAGATTTATTAGTCAGGCTATATCTTGTAAGAGTTTGCTCTTACATCTGAAAATGCGTTTGAATTATCAAATTGATTCTGAAGTAATTTCCCCATCTCCTTCTATCGTTAAATCAATTTCAAATTCCCCAATTCCAGACACCCCTAAATCTCTTCAAAATTTTTTGGGGAAGATTAATCTGTTCAATCGGTTTATTCCGAATTGTTGGGAAATTTTGGCTCCATTGAATCAATTTCTCAGATACAGTCAAAGGTCAGCGAAGTGTTTTTTCCTTGAATGCACGACAAATTTCGGCTTTTAATTTAATTAAACAAAAGTTATTAAATGCGCCAAAATTAGCGCATCCAGTTTCGAATTCTGAAACTTGTTTAGTAACAAAGGCATTTGAGTTTAGTGTTTCTGACAATCCACAATAATTATCTCGCACCACTAGTTTAAATACCAATACCAATAAAAAATTATTGTTGCACGTAAATTTGCAAGTCGAGAGTGGAATTTTCTGTTGACATTTTGTGATTTAGAAATCTCTATACTTTATCTACGAATTTATAATTTATACACGGAGGTAAAAAATAATTGATTAATTGAGTGAGTGGATCTTGTTTACTTTTATTGTATACAAACAATATGACGTATGAAATTAAGTAATTACAGGCTTGAATTCACATTGAAACCAATCAAGTTGTTGTTTTCATCACGCAAAAAATTCTTTGTTCATCGATTCCACGTAGAATTTGAACAAATCTTACGATATGAATGCAACTTTTCTGAGCATAACAAAAACAAATAGTAGTTTCAGAAAGCCATTTGCAATCAAGTTGTTGTTTTCATCACGCAAAAAATTCTTTGTTCATCGATTCCACGTAGAATTTGAACAAATCTTACGATATGAATGCAACTTTTCTGAGCATAACAAAAACAAATAGTAGTTTCAGAAAGCCATTTGTATTGTTTTAATGCCTATTTATTTTATCTTGGTCTCTAATTTTCGTTATTTTTCTTCTATTGTGTTAAAAATATATCGTAGTAAATGATATGCATATTTTTTAGCCTACAACCAGCGGACGATCAAGACTCTTTCAACCTTACCTTATTTGTCAAATAATAATAAGTAATTTAGAAGTTATGATGGCAAAGATGAACGAACGTACATTCATACAACCCGATCAAACACATAACCCACACCGTTATCGGGGTAAAAAAAGAAATAAAATGAGGATCATTCTTTGAAAGAATACACCCACACTTTTTATTTGTAATAATATTTATTGAATAAAAAAAAATCAAATGAGATAATTTTTTCATTTAATATGAAGAACAACTTGTGTCATTTTATTTTGTAGATATTTGCACTGTGTTCAGCTCAATAATTTAATACATATTTATGCTAAATTTGTGGATGTGCTTGACATACAATTGAATATCCAAAGCAGGCCACAATAATATCAATAATACATAATAATACGTATTAAAATTATATATATATATATATATATATATATATATATATATATATATATATATATATATATATATATATATAATACGTATACATATATACCATGTGTGTTTGTATCATCTAGGCATATACATATCTGTAGTATGACAGAATACATCCGTTTAGTAATGTATCTAAGCGAGAGGTATTATATACAAGTGTTGTAAGACTACAGATACGATACGACAGATCTTCTGTTGTATGCATGCAGAGAGTGGGATTGATGAACTTACTAGTTATTTGTAACTAAAAAATTCCCACTCTCCAAGCGTCTTCCAACTAATGTTCAATACATGTATATAATACCTCTCCCTTAGATGCATTACTAAATGGATGTATTCTGTCATACTACAGATATGTATATGCCTAGATGGTACAAACACACATGGTATATTTTTACAAGAATAGGTACATAAAAGTATCGAATTGATTTGAGTTTAAATTGTAGTTATTTTAATATTTTGATATTTTAAACGCATTCAAAATGCAAGGCTTATCGCCAATACCAGTTATCAAACATTTAAAGACACAATAAAAGAGAGAGCGTACACCATTTAAGACTTTTAGTCAAATTTCAAAGCTTTTCATGACAAAAAAAAATTTTTTAACTCCAATAGAAAAGTTTCAAAGTTATTAAATCAGAATCGTGCAAGAGTGCGAAAAGACTGAACAAGAGATTTATTGAAGATAAAGCTATGATGAAGAGTCAAAAAATACTCGAGGGTGTCCAATTTGGTTTATCACTGAGTAGCTTGGACAAAAAAACTCGAACAAGAATGGATAAAAACAAATTCGACAGAGAAATGCAACTTTCGATTGCATTAATTAAAGTTCTTGTAACATAATTTTTGCACTCGTGTACGCTCTCAAAATTGTAAAAAAATTATGCTCATTTCCGAACTAAATCTCACTTTAGACCTGAGCACACTATAAAAATATCAGCGTGATATCTCTTTTCGTTTTTAATTATCGTGATCTCAGGTGATTTTATGATAATACCTATACCAAAATTTTGTTGGTAGCATCAATATTACATATCAAAGTGTTACAAACTTAGGACTAAACTTAGTATACCTTGATATATATTACATATATACAGGTTATAAATATTTTTGTAATAATTCAGTAATAATTGGATATTTATTATTACATTTGTTGCATTATTCACTAATTGTTTATAGTGATACTTAATAATAAACACGCCGACAATACACACACATGTAAAAATTCATTTGTTTGACCGTTACGCACATTCAGCCAACGGGACTTAATATCGTTAGTATTAACTATAATTTACAGTTCGTGTAAAACCAAATTATGCTTTGTCTGAAGCCAAATTTTATATTAGTATACTTACATCGTGATCATATTAAGGACGTTCTCAAAAAAATGAGTGTATAAAAATATTTGAGATTTAGGTTTCAAATTTTGAGGGGGTTTCGGTTTTCCTACTCTTATTTCAAGTGTTATGGAAGGAGGATAAGTGAGAGCAAGAGAGGTGAAGGCTATATCGAAGTGGTCTTTATTTTTAAACCCACCGAAGTGATCGAGTATCAAGCTAGTTGTTTATAAAAGAGTTAGCTTACACAAGAGAGCTTAGGATTCAAAATATCAACAACCGAAGCAAGCGCCTGTTGTGGAAATAATCCATTTTACCATAGATATTACCTATTATTGGCATAATTTTACCGCAATTGGATTTGTGATACACTTTCTATAAATTTTTCATGACAAAATAGAAATTATTTGAACATCTATCACAGATTCATTGATCCATTTCAATAATTATTATATTTAAATATAATAGGTAGACATAAAAAAACTATAAAATTAATACCTTTTTAATTATTTAATAATATGATTTATTGAAAACCATAAATAAAAATATTATGCTTAACATTTTTTTAATATAAAAAATTTGGTGTCAAACAATCACAGAACATCTATATACAAAATATATAGTAATACTCTACAATCAAATCAAATTGAATAAGATGTTACTGGATTTTCAAAAAAATAGATCAGAACAATATTCTTTTTTTCGTCTACATTCATGAAGCTATAACAAAATTCATCATAAAAGTTTAAAATAAGATAAAAATAATTTGAACCCTATATCTACCCTGCCCTTACATCACTTATATGGACGGAAACACTTGGTTTTTTTCTTTTCTATGCCATTACTTATATGTTTACTTTCTATTAAAAAGTTTTTTTTTTAAATTTATTTTCATTCATTCCAAGTGAAAATTATCAAAAACATTCAAATATATCGTTTTTTGAGATGTCTCCATAAGAGCCAAAGTATTTTCTATCGATTTTCAATGACTTTTTTCTTAAAAATTTGCATGGATACCTATGCTGAAATTTTAACCATTCTTTGAGTAAAAGTTTGTCTATAAAAAATTTTGAACTAATAAATCAAACATTGTTGTCATGCTCATACATTCTTAAAATGAATTTTAAGCACTGAAAACAAAATCTTTATTTTACGTTCTTCGTTATTGTTGTAGAATGCTTTGAGTAAAGTATATATAGAGGTAAAAACAATAATATATATTACACGTTTCATTAATTCAATAAATAAGTTGTAATAATATTGCTGGTCAACTAGGATTTACCTGTGTGCGATTTCATTTACGCATTTAAATTTTCATTTCACTGTTACTGTGACATATATATATATATATATATCTAGAAATTACGCGATAAACGGAACCTAGAGAATTGGCATATGCCGAGAAATATGTCGTTATATACATCGTTGTATGAGACTACGTATATAACATGAAGATATAGAAATCGCGTAACTTTAAATTCGCTAAAATCGGAGTAGTACGACAACAAATGCAAAATCATTAAGTTTTAGCCTAGGTAATTGATTTTCCCTAAAGTTAGTATACCTTAGTTTTATTAATAAACCACGGCAGAAAAGAATTTTACTTTTTATTATTATACGCCAAAATAATTATACTGCATAATTTTCTTACTTAAATAAAACTTTTTTAAATAGATTTTATAATATTCTCAAAGATTTATATATTTAAATGTTAATGCTGCTTTTAAAGATTTATGCTTTTAACTAATTTGATAATCGCTCGCTACTCCTATTACAATTCTACAATATCTAACAAAAAATTGATGTTAATATGGTTAAAAAAAGGTAATCTTTAGGATTAGGTGACAAATACACCCCTTTCACCTGTAAATCTCAGCGGAACAAGATTAATAAAGGTAAAATTGAGGATTAAGTGGCCCTTAACTTATTGAGAAGCGTATTTTTGCGTATTATAAAATTAATTTTTATGATAATGTATTCCAACGCAAAATCTACTACTTTTCTAAGGTACCATTTACCGCTTTAGGAACGAATTAATCTGGCAATCTTGGAAAGAAAGTAGCTTCGATATACCAAATACTGAAATGATTTATAAAAGTTAATTTAAAAAAATAATTGGGTATGAATCACATAATAAATTATTTACAGATCAATAATTTATCAATAAAACCGTCTTTAATATATGAAAAACTCATCTGTATTCAATGATTGCAATTTTAAATTTCCCGTTATTGATTGAAAAAAAAAACAATAGTTTACGGTTGAAAATGTAAATATGTGTACGAAATAGTTTTTATCTGTTACAGATATTTTAAACTTTTAACATCAATTCAAAGAGAATCATAATATTATGTGTTAGTTTTTAATAAAAAAGTGTACCTATTGTTATAATATTTTGCGTGCAATTGTAATCTGGGCAATTTTTAATTAAAGAGAATTTGTTAATATTTAGTTTACGCTGTATGTATCATATTAAAAATCATCAATTATAATCGCGAGACCATGATGTAAATAAATATCGTATACATGATTAAAAGTAAACTAAAACAAAAAGTAATGGGCAATTTTTATTTAATCTAATCACACATTTAAAAGAAATCAAGGCGGGAATAGGATGAATAAGTTTATTTATTGTTGGTAATCAAATTTGTTTGGAGATATGCAAGTATTGAATAATACTAGGGATTTCAATAAAACTTTATAAATACATTTTTTGATTAACAAAGTTTCCCAAAAATCACTAAAAATTCCTAGGTCCTCGGGCTTTTAATTATTATTTTATTATATAGATTATCTTTTCAATTGGATATTTCTATATCAAAATCTAGAGAGTGTGATAAGAAACTATTTAAAATATTTAGACAATCTTGTAGTTTATAATAATACCATAAGAATATAAAGTTGTCGATGATATTAAAACAAAATTTTAATTTAACTATGAATTCATCAAAGATCCATCATTTGATGAACAGAGACGACTATAGTTAGGGTATTGATGATTGAAGAGCGATATCTATTTTATCAAATTTATAAACCTCAATTGCACACAATATATTATATATTTTTGTAGTTACGTGATATTGTAAAGCTAAAAATAACTCTTTACTTGACTACAAACGATGTATTTGGTTTATATGTATGTACCGTGCAATAAATCAAAATTTGTTTACAATACTGTAGGTTTACAATCACCTTAACTATAGGTATACATCACTGTTTCAATATTAAAATATTTTTCAGGTAGTTTAGTGCTCAGATTATATGCCTATATGTATTATGTGCCTACTACCAATTTCTTTCGTATGTAAGCAGCGTACGCAAGCGGCACATCGTTATTATTTGTATTTGATGGATTTTTTTCCATTAAATTTTTAATACATTTTATATATTTCATTCAACACGTTCTTGTACTTCAACGAAAAAAACTAATGAGTTAATGCTAGCGTGACATTGCCGATGGCAATAATTTATTTAAATATATTTTATATGAACCGTTAGAAATGATACATTGACTGTCTATACAAATGTTGAATCAAAAATCTATTATCTATATTCTACGTTATAAATGAAGGGCAATGTTTCGTACCCTTTTAGATTTTCACTATTTACAAAATCGGTATTTCGGCATTTTAAAACCTGGAATTACATTTCTGATTATCTTAATGTCTGTTTTCGTCTCAACTAATACAAGTACTACATAGTACACAGAAAAAAATTCTTAATACCTAGCGATATGAGGTTGTCTCAACCTCATCGCGAGATCATACATGACGAATGGTGCCACGAATGTGATACAACTACCGTACGGGGTTGAGTGGTGAAGTTGACACAAACGCATGAGTTGTTTATAGTACACAGAAAAAAATTCTTAATACCTAGCGATATGAGGTTGTCTCAACCTCATCGCGAGATCATACATGACGAATGGTGCCACGAATGTGATACAACTACCGTACGGGGTTGAGTGGTGAAGTTGACACAAACGCATGAGTTGTTTGTATGAAAGTTATATATTTATAATAAGCCTTGATCCCAGTAAATGGGCAACGGCCTCTTCTTTCACAAATGTGAATGTAATCACAATAAGGGTAGAATGTCTAATGCGTTTCTCCACGGTAGTCTGTCAGTAGCAATTCTCGACCATGTATTTCCACCGTAGTTTCTGAACTCCTCCGATCATCTCTAACGTTGTCTCCCACAATTTCTACTATTCATTCTTGGTGTCCAGAATATAATTCGGTTTGCTCATCGATCGGTTTTTGATCGTATAATGTGTCCTGTCCACACCCACTTTAGTTTTTTAGCAATCAACTTTGCTGAGCAAATTTGTGTTTTTGAACGTATTACCTTATTTCTAATTTTATCTTTCCGGGTAATATTGAGTATACGGCGTTCCATTCTTCTCTGGCAGATATCCAGTTTATTGCTAATTATGTGTGTTAGAGCCCATGATTGACATTCATACGTTAAAACTGGAGTCATGTATCAATTACCTGAGCTTTAACCCTTAAAGAGTAATATCCTCTGGGAACTTCTTTTAGAGACCAGAATTTCTGCCAGGCTTGAAAGCTTGAAAGTAATATACTGTCTAACAAATTTCAAATATTGTTGTTTTGAAATGCAACATAATTTTATACACTCTTTTTTTTATTGGTTCTTATTAAGCTGGGAAGTTATTCGTATGGACCTCAAAGGATCCACTTTTTAATTTTACACTTATTAGTTTTGAATTTTTGAATTTTCAAAAACCTATTCAGTTTCCTTTTTCTCTTTGTCATAATATGGCGTCTTTTGGTCGACATAATTAATTTTTATAACTAACATATTTTTAGAGACACTAGCAAGATTAAGGTAAATCGAATAACGTTAGAATCATCAAGATTGCCTCTCGCGCCTGGTCTCTTTAGTGTACCACAAAGGAACATACATAAACATACATGCATGCATATTTATATTAGACTGATAAACACATTACCACTCTTTTTATCACGCAGTCGGGTAAAAAGAATATACTAATACATATATTTAATATTTAAAACGATATCATGATCTCTATTGTATGAAATTGAAATGAAACTTTACGTCAAATTGCTTTAAGCCAATAACCCAAATAATGAAACTAAATTCAGATTAACATTTTTTATTGTAATTTTAAGTTTTTTTTTTTTTTTTTCTTAATAAAATAGTTAACGGTATCTTGAATGTTATTTCCTTATATTTATAAAATGATTAAATTGCAATAATTAGTTTTTTCATAATTATATTTAATTATTATCATTTAAAAATAGAATTTATGATTACAAATATTATTGTTTTTTATTATAAAACAATTATTTAGAAAGTTTAATTATTATTAATAAAATTATTTATAGATTAAGAAAACATATTAATTATGTAGTTCATATAAAAATTGGTACAGAATTGTTTATCGATTAGTGATATGATGATCAGAAATCATAGATACAATATCTGATCTAACAAGCCGTAAGGTGGTTCTGGTACGACCCTCGAGTTTTATCAGGTTAATTTAATGATTAAATGCAGAGTTTCTGAGATATCGCAATATTTGGATCAATTTTAGTCCGTATCTCAAAATCTATTCGACCAGTCAATAAATGCACCCGATTTTTGTATTTTTTGGGTCAAAATAACCTTATAAACTGAGTTTTATCGAAATTGGAGGTAAAAAAAATTTTTCGATTTTTTGCAATTTTTTAAGGAGATATATTATATCCCTTTGAAAAAATCGAGAAAAACGAAAAAAAAAAATTTGTTTTGGAATTTGATGAAACTCGGTGGATGGGCTAATTTTGATCCTAAAAGTATAAAAATCAGGTTAATTTAATGATTGGACCTTCAAAACTTGGAAAAGTTCATTTTCAAATAAGTTAGAGTTATCCGCCCAGCAAAGCGGGCGGGTATAAATTATATCATATGGTGACTAACATACCTACAGATTTTCTTAAGAATTATGTTATATAAAACCTAATCAACTTACCTTTGAGTCCCATGACCCACGTTTTTTGTTTGCTATTTTATGATTGTCCATTGTAAGAGTCATTTTTGAACATTGAACCCATTCAAACGGTTATAAACTATTATAAAAATCAAATAAATCACACTTTTTTTTCAAAATCACAATATTTTAAAACATCAATCAACAGCTATGAATGTTTTTTCTTCTAAAAGTCACTTATTTGGTTTTTTTCTCAATAGAAACTATAAATGATAGCTGTTACAATTGAAATCATTTAAATTTAATTGTGTTTATATATCCAGAACAATGAGTTCTTCTTCTTCTTGTATTATTTATTAGCACTGATATGATGATTGTTGTATTGTGGTGTCGTCATTATTTTCTGCTTGACAACTGGAACAAAATAAAACGATAAAAGGTTATTGTTGTGTTTTTTTTTGTAGTTTAAAGATAATTATATTATATTGATCGTATTCAGTGCAGATCTTTCAATAATAAAATTCAATAAAGTTATAGTAATATACATTTATTGTGTGACCTTCACATTGTTAGAAATGACAAACAGCACATGCTGTTTATTACGTTTAGACCAAATAATATATAATAGAAGTTTTATTCTATAATAATATAGATAACGTATTGTTATGCGTTTTGTTTTATAATAATAACTTTATAAATATAATGTAAGCTGTTTTTCTTTAAAGTAAAATCTAGATTTATTTTCAATATGACGTCATGGCCCATTTAATATGAATGTGTGTTGCGACAACCCAGCAAAGACAATGACTTCAAAAAGACGCCTTTTTAACCCGGCTATACTATGTGTTTGACCGGTATGTATGTATGTTCATCTGTTCTTTACTAGCTTCTAAAATACTTATCATTATTTGACAAAGGAGGTATCGTTAAACGGTTCTTGATCGTCCGCTGGTCATAGACTATGTGGTGGCATATGCAATTTAATATAGCGCCCAATAGAGGACATACAGTTAGGATCGAAAAACAAATTTCGATTTAATGAAAGCGTGTTTGGTATCAAATGAAAGGGGCGTAATCAGCACTTTGCGAAAATGATGAAACCTTCAGGAGGATTTAACGTAAACGAGACAACGAAGTTAAGAATGTAAAACCTCGCTCATATTCTCTCGAAGTAGCACGTAGTCCAAGGAAGAACAAGCATGTCGAGGTGATTGGTGGTATCTTGATGAATTTTGGTGTCTCACCTGTTCGCGCCTTGCTTTGTCCGGTGACAAAGCCGTTTTCTTGTACCCGAGTCAAAGGCAACACGAGTTCAGGCGAGTATCACTTCCATATTCTCTTGATTACTTGCGTAGTTAAGCAGCTATTGTAGCTTGTTTACAACATTGTTGTTTAAAAAAAGTGTTGTTATAGCTTACATAGACTTATCGCAGAAGTTGTTGCCACTTCGATGTCAGCCAAGGCAATGAGATACTAGCGAAGTAAGGTAAAAGTACTAGACTGTGGTGGTGAGTGCTTCACTTCGCTTAACATTGCGAAGTATACTCAGCGAGGATACTCCGCAAGAGTGTGGATGGGGGGTTAAAGAAGTGATAGTTTTCTAAAGAAGAGGTTATGGGTGTTTTAGAACGAGAATGTTTGACAGTACCCATGTTTCAGTTATCGACGCTGTAACTAAACTATGTATGTGATTATATTTCTTAAACTGAATGCATTTATTAGTTGAATTTTAACATCATTTATCAAATACGTAATGTAATTCGTCTCAGGTTAAAGGAGTGGTTGTAAATTCAGTTCACAAATACACACATAAAATTAGCAATAAATAAATACATGATGTTTTGTCGTTGCACATTCCTTTACAAGTAATGCATTTTAAATAAATGATATCATTATTATTGAGTTACTATAGTGCTCCATATTTGCATATGAAGTTATTCATGTTTTATTATCACTCGCTTGTCGAAGTAGCGAAATTATCAGCACGGAGATAACAATTGTAAGCACGCATCGCCTCACAATCATTCACACAAGCAAAAAATCAAAAATTTATTTCAAAAGATTCGCAACGAGAGTCCTTTCAAATGCATTATCGATTTTTGGGACATACCAAGAATGAGCCGCCAATATTTATACATTTTTGAAAAGTTTATAAGTTAAGCAACCTTTTTTCATATGTGCGACCGTCAGGTTTATAATAATTTTTTGAGTAATATTCCTCGAAATTTCTAACTGTTACTAAATTTTTGTGATTCACGCGATTTGAGGCGTGAATTTGAAAAGAGTCAATAACTGATTAGCTGTTAGATCCAATTCAGTTATATACCCCAAGTGTAAATGTGAATGTGCTTTTGCTCTATTTCAGCTTGAATTTTTCCAGACTTTTATTATCAGCAGGTACGTATATCTAGGTACACAATATTTTATTCCTTGGATTATGCCCATTATATGTTTTTGATTTTTACTTATTTTTCCTCCACCGACTAGTTGGTTCAAAAATATTGCATTTGTGCGTACAATATTATAATAAATTGGCATACATTCTCTCTGATAAGATGGACAACTTTACATTAGGAAATGATTCATTCTATTGATTAAAAAATGCAGGGCCGTAACAAGGGCACATAGCGCCGGTGGCAAGTGTTAAGGTTATGCCTTATATATATCGGGATCGGCTTTAATCGGCTTTAAAGAACTGATTAATCTCCAAAATCAAAATTTCGTTGATAATAAAAAAAGTAAATAATACAGAGTAATACAAACAAAATTGGATTAAAATTGTAGTTATTATTAATATATTCGCTGTTCATTAAATTGTATCAAAAAGTACCATTTTGGCAAATTTGATAAACCAAGTATGTATATCTTGATAAGACTTTTATGTATGATAAGAACAATTGTTTGAAACAATTAAATTAAAAAACAAAAGTTTTTGATATGGAAAATAATGTTTTGAAAAAAATTCTTATAGGTAGGTACAGAATAATAAGAAACCAGTTGCCAAAATAGCACTTTTTGATGAATCTTAGTAAACAGCAAAAATTAGTTAAAGGAAATCTATGCGTCATCCGTGTTATGTATACAAGTTAGTTTTGTGCTACCTATATGATTAACAAAAATAATTTATTTATTTATTATTAACAAATAATATGTATTTATTGGAAAGTTTTGATTAAAATTTAATTTTGTTTTTTTTAGGTAATATCTTGAAAAAATTGATAAATTTTATTTTGCTTCTGGCAATCATGAATATTAATTAATGATTCAAAAAAATGACTCATTGAATGTTTTGGGTAATTTTCCAAACCTGTTTATTTTTAAATACTGATTATATTTGACATAGATGCGTTTATACAGAGTGTTCCTAAATCACCGACCCAAACAAAAACCATGAATTCCTTATTAAAGTTCATCGTTAATAATGAACTAAAATTTATATCTTACGTAAATAAGGTTTAGAGAGTAATAAAAAATTATTTGGAATTTCGCAGCAAAACAACGTCATCATACTTCACACTTGCATACATATGCTTAGCCGGTGTAAACGCTGCGATATTGGTCCGCAGTCACTCGCGCCGCCATCTTGCCAGTGACGAACGAGGCTTTGTGAAGAAATAGTCTAAGGATAAATTATAGTAAACTTTATTTCCTACTTCACTTGTAATGAAATTATCATTCTCCTAATACTAGTCGAGAAATTGTTAAAACTAAAAATGATAATTACCGAAATCTGGTCAAAATAAAGGTTTATGTTTGATCCGTTGATTTAGGGACACACTGTACAAAAATTGCTTATGAAAATAATAAATACAGATAGAAAAGAAATTATATTTTTAGAAATATTAGTAAACAAATCTTTTATTTTAATAAAGTTATTAATTAAGGTTACCTGTCATTCTTTATTAAGATTCTTCTAACTATATTTTTACTTTCCTAAACAAAAATATTTATTTGCAAACTTAATGAGAATTTTATGCGATCAAGTTTATCTAGTGTAGAAGAAGCAGGTGATAATTTTAAAAGCATGTGTTAAAATTAAAACCTATGGGTATTATACCATGTATGTACGAAATATATCATGGTATACTAATCTTAGCTCGAAGTTTGTAACGCTTAAAAATATTCGTATAGGTATTTTGATTTTAAAATTCTGGTAAATTTTTTAATTCATTTTTAAATTATTATAAATGTAGAATTAGTTATTTTCCTAGCACTTCAAAATATTTACTATTCATCAAACCCACAAACAATCAAGAAAAAAAACCATGACCTTCAAGTGAATATTCAGGTTTTGGCAAAGAAATGTTCTAATGAAATCAATCGTCGCAAAAAAAATCGACAAGTCATAATGTTGTTTCAATCATTTGAGAACTACGACGTCACAGAGTTTAAACCTAGAAACGAACAATTTTTTATAAATATGTCAGGGGATATCTTTGGCCGCTGATTACGAATCCGATGTCAGATAACACGGATTTTGTCACGTCTTCCGAAAATCGTGCCATACACAAATCAACAATAAATAACCAATGACCTATGATTTTCAAGTTTTCTAGAAGAAGAAAAAACATTTTGTTATACAGATAAATTGTTTATTAATTATTGGTCGTCCTTCTCCGATTAATTCTTGTTATCTAAAATACGAGGTTGAATCCATAAATCTTCGACACTTAATTTGATTGCATGGAACAGCATCTTTTATACAAAAAAAGCTGAATTACCTACAAATTATGTTATGTATAATCAGGATTTTAATATTGCCTGTAGCATTTCCTGCCTTCTATTTATATAATCTTGCACTAGCAAAATGTGTAAGATTTGCAAACTTTGATAATTTAGTATTTGAAGACAAAATTATGTTTCCTAAAAATAATTATAAGTTTCCTGAAATATTTTATGAATGTTTATGTATTTGGAAGATTTGTACTTTCAATTTTTATTTACATCGTAACTTTTCACGACTATGAAGTAACAACACTTTTAGAAAAGTAAAAGTTTTTCCTTGTTAAAAATAGAAATTTGAAAATACCATTAAAAAACATACATCAAATATACTTATAAGGAAATAATCAGTTGAAAACTTTCAATTATAAAATACAACACTAAGTTTGTAAAATTTTAATTTATCGTTGTGGAAAACCATGATTAAATAATTAAAACGTATTTTTTTTAAGATTTTTTTTCAATATTAATTGCTGTAGGTACATAAAAAAAAAGATTTTTCATTTTTCATGTTAAATGTATGTTCATGTTCCCCATTCCTAGTTTCCAGTTTTAATATGTAACGATTAAAAATATTGATCGTAGAAACAAAATTTTGGTATATTGATATTGATATTGATATATTACTAAGATTTTCGGTGTTAAAATAATTGTGTCGCTTAATTTTTTTGAAAATGAAAATTTTTTTCCCGTTTTTCTCGATTTTTTCAAAGGGGTACTCCTTAAACAAATTGCAAAAAATCACAAAATTTTTTTAATCTTCAATTTTCATAAAACTCAGTCTATAAGGTAATTTTGATCCAAAAAGTACAAAAATCGGGTGCATTTATTGACTGGTCGAATAGTTTTTGAGATAGGGA
The DNA here is from genome assembly GCF_905475395.1 of Chrysoperla carnea. Taxonomy (NCBI): domain Eukaryota; kingdom Metazoa; phylum Arthropoda; class Insecta; order Neuroptera; family Chrysopidae; genus Chrysoperla; species Chrysoperla carnea. The sequence goes on from NC_058339.1 coordinate 20,770,501, forward strand.
CTAAAATCGATCCAAATATTGCGATATCTCAGAAACTCTGCATCCAATCATTAAATTAACCTGATTTTTATACTGAGAGTGTCACTTAGTTTTTAACTATTCCAGTGACTTTTAACCATTTTGTAAGTGATTTTTATAAAAGTCCTTCATATTATAATTTGAACAAAATTTTTTTAAACACGATTCGTTCACCGATATTTACATAAGATTTTATCAAATGTCCAATCTATATTATTGAGTTACAATAACAATAAGGAAATGCTAAAATATAAACTTTATTTATTTTAATATTGATCATATTATTGTTATAAATAAAATGTAGACTATTTTGTATTAAGACTCCACCTTAAAGTTCCTACTGCGATCGATTTATGAGAGTAGGTAAATTACATGAATTTTATGATAATCAAACTCAACATTTTTTGACTTCTAAAGAGCCTAAGTGGTCGAGCGGTCTAATGCGTAACACTTTGACGGGTTCAAATCCAGGCAGCGGCAGTGTGAGCTATTATTAATTAATGGGGCGGTAGAATTGATCACAATTGTCGCTTGGATAAGAACGAAGTAACCGACTCCACCCACATCAAAATGTAATTCTATATATATATGATTGTAGTTTAATAAATAAAGATTAACAAATAATGATGTGGGTGGCTTCTGCTATAGGCGCATATGTCAGAGAAACGGAGGTTAAACCACATATTATTTTTATTTTTTTTGACTTCTAGAATGTCTAATATTAGTTCGCTTGCGAATGCCTCCCCTCTAGCAAATATTAATTATAATGAAACCTATTATTATCAACTATTTTAATTGATTAAAATTAATATTTTTAATATAATTTTGTTTTAAAATATAATTGTCATAAAAATTTTAAGACGTCTTCAATTTTGTAATTTCTACCAATGAATTCTAGGTTGAACTTGGTAAACTACAGAGCGGTAATTATCTTTTTAGCTAGATAGATCTTCTACGTCCATAACCATGCATTTTGGAATAAACGGTCCTTTAAAATAGAAAACTAATCTCGCGATCGGCGTGATGTGGTGGAATTAAGAAATTAGTAAAGATTCCTTTGAAGTAATATAAAGCACATCGAATAATATCGAGCAGATCAAATTGAATCAAAAACTTTCTTTTTTTGGGAAATTTCCATTTTCACTAATTTATCAAGGATAAGAATTTTTAGAGAACAGAGTATTGAAACCTTTTTGCCGTGGACTACATTGAGAGTACATCGTGGACTACACTGATGTCGCCTGATCAATAAAAGTAAAAAAAAACTTTTATAACTTTACATTGTTTCAGTTTGTCTTTTAGAGTATTTTCGCTTTAAAAAAATTCTTAGACTCGATTTCGTTGAGATTTCTCCAAAAGTAAAAACTTAAGCCTATAGAGAACAATATAATGCATCGAAAGAGACCATATAACCCGTATTCGAAAAAGATAAATTAAAAAACAGATAGTCGTAATTCGCGCAATTTATGTTTACCATCGATAGGTAGGTATGGTAATAATAACTATACTACATGGGTAATTATTTGTTAAATCATCACGATATTATTATTAACTTTCCTTTCGAGTAGTTACACCTACGTTAATATTGGAATTTTTGTATTTTTTTAGCAGCTTAGTTGCATCATAATGTCTATAATTTCAATTCATACTATTTTTTTTGTACTTTTCATATTTCAGATTTGAAAAACGTGATTGAATTTATAAATAATTTAATTCTACTTGATTTTTTTTATATATTTATTGAGAAAGATGTGTATCAAATGTACCCACCCTGTATAAAATATGCCGCAAACAGATGACAAATATTCTTTTGGTTAGTATTGGGTTTGATTTATAACAATTTATTTGAATGCAATTTTAGTGTCAGTACAAGTCTTTGTATTCAACATTAGAGATTTGAACAAAGTTTAGAACAAAGCACTTCCGTAATTTGATATAGTAGAGGAAAGTTTAGTATCTAGAATCAAATTAATAGCACTGTTACACCATGTATTTCTTAAGAGAACGAATATTCATAACAACATGTGAGCCATGGTACATGAAGTTGGTTCCCTGGTACAATATCTTAATGTAGGGAAACGTGGTATATAATAATCCTTCAGAGTAAAATGATCCCTCGTTATTTTAAGTGAGCCATTAAAGCCATCTAGTACACTTATCGATTAATCGTTCAACTAAGACTTATGGCGATATATAAGCTAATTTGTGTTTTATAGCAAAAATATTAATTTTATTGCTTATGATCTATGATATTGCAAATTTCAACGTAAAATTCTTTTTTTATGTTAGTTTTTGCCGGCTGGTTGTTTTACTGTTGGCTTCTGTTGATTTTTTAATAATATTATAATACATTTTGATAAGCGTGTTAGTTTTACGGTCAGTTTTTATGGCGATATTCAAATATGTCGTTACAGGTAAAATGATACCCTTTATATGCGTTAAAATGATCCCTTTTTTGTGTGTCAAATTGTAATAGATAAAGTGATCGACCATCATTTGGCGGATCTTGAATGTGATAATTTAGTTGATTTTACCAGTGATTTTTGTTTTCATACTAATCGTTGATCCAATGTAAAATAATGTTAATATTTTATGTGAACTGTTTGGTAAAAAATGCGATGGAATCATTTTGCCTACTATTCCCACAAGGTCGGTCAAAACGTCCCATTTGAGAAATATTGAATAGTTCTAAAAATTGGAAGAAATCAAAAGAAATTGACATGCCAATATTGTAACACTTGATTAAAGAAATCAAAAATATTTCGACGTTGTAAATATATCGAATTGCTTGGCTATAAATTACATTTTTTCTTAGGGAGATCATTATAGGCCAATCTATACTTTATACTCAAGTTTCTCCTATATGCATCCTCTTTTCTGAGTGCCAATTAACTACTTTAACTGATATTGTTATTGATCGAGGGTCTTCTTTAATAAACCCAAATCTCTATTATGTCTAACGTGGAAACAAAATCGCATAATATAATTTCAAACTATAAAATTGATTTTCTATTTGTAAGCGATTAGCAAACATTTATTAAAATATCATAACATTGTGAATATGTTAAATAGCCTTGTTTGTCAATTAATTCACTTAATATAATTATAATAATTTTTTACTGACAATATGATATGTATAAATAAAAAAATATATCCTTAACATTTACAACAAGTTAATATATAACTTCTTCAAAGTTTTACAAACAGTTACTTTCGCCGTTCTACAATTGGTATTAGTGTCTGAATAACTGCAGAGTACACCTAATATGTATAGACATTATCTATATAGACAGACAAGTTGATTTAAAATTTTAATATTAATTCTAGACGTAATAATGCTAGCTTTAAAAAAAATGATTATAATCAAATTTATATTGATAGATTTTAGTTCGTATTAAAAAACTATTTGACCAGTCAACAAATGAACCCGATTGGGTCAAAATTACCTTATATACTGAGTTTTGTCGAAATTAGAGATACAAAAATTTTTACGATTTTTTGCAATTTTTTTAAGAGGGTACGTACCCCTTTGAAAAAATCGAGAAAAACGCAAACAAATTTGTGTTTTGGAATTTGATGAAACTCGGTAAATAGGGTAATTTTGATCCAAAAAGTATAAAAATCATGTTAATTTAATGATCGGATGCAGAATTTCTGAGATATCGCAATATTTGTATCGATTTTAGTCCATATCTCAAAAACTATTCTACCAGTCAGCAAATGCAACCGATTTTTGTACTCAAAATTACCTTATATAGTAAGTTTTATCGAAATTGGAGTAAAAAAAATTTCTCGATTTTTTGCAATTTTTTTAAGAGGGTACTTGAAAAAATCGCGAAAAATTTTTGTTTTGGAATTCGACGAAACTCAGGGGACGGGTTATTTGGATCCAAAAAGTATAAATATCAGGTTAATTTAATGATTGGACTTATAGAAAGTTGCAATGTCAGCGAGTATCATGGTCAAAACTTCATTTTCAAAAAAGTTAGAGTTTCCAACCAAAAAATTTAGTGATAAGGTTTCACAAATCAATCTGTAGATAGCTTGGTTATGATGATTGTTATAAATGTGTATTGGCAATACACATGAATGACGCGACTTTTAATACGACTGGTTTTAAAGTAAACGTGTTTTTTTATTTTATGATTACAAGGTGTGTTTTATTTATTTTTACCTTTACTATTTGTATTGCCATTATTTTATTTGTATCATTGTTGTTTTTGGTAAATATAATATTGTTTATAAAAAAGTCCATCGACATCGAACTAGGATATATTATTACAAGTCGTTTATAATTATATAAATCAAATGTCTTTTTCAATACATCAGGCTATATTTTTAACTCTGCTACAAAAAACAAACGAATCTGCGCAGCCTTAGGCTTTGCCCTAAGAATTAATATAAATCCGCCACATTCAGTGAATAGACGGTTTTGAATAGTAAATCAAATGATAAATCACGTAAATCAGATGGTACGTATGACCCTTGTGACCCTTCAATGCTATTATTAGAAGGCCTCTATTCACAAAAATCTTAATAAGAAAATTTTATAAATTATACATCAAATGTTATCGAAAACTCTGATGCGTGACATGAATATATGCCATTGATTTTGTAATATCGAATTTTTTTTAATGAAATTCTGCTGGGAAGTAAAAATTCGTCGTTAAAATATTTGAACTATACACACATTTGTTAGACTTGTTAGACAATAATATACGATAGCCAGTTAGTATTGTGGATCATACAATTGTTACCAACTAATGATTGATTATTAACCATTATACAATAATAACAATAAAAATGGCATACAATATTACCGATTACTATTTCCTGATTACTTATGTGGTTAAGGTGGTATATGAAATTGATTTATATTACATTTGAAAAAAAAAATTAATTAAACCGTTGCTTTTTTTTTTGTTATATATCTGGCAACAGATTTAATTTTACCTTCATTTTATATTAACAGAATCTACACAGCCAAATTTTAACCAATGTTGATAAACCAAGTATGTAATCCTACTAAATTAGAGTCATACTTTTCAAAGTTGTCATCAAAATTAACCTAGCTCTAATAGGTTACAAGAATGTGGAGTCATGGTCCCGGAATTAAGCACATAAGTGTTAGCTAGCGAAAAATTGACATTACAGCTGAAAAGAATAACCCAAAATTAGTGGTTTTCAAAAAAAATTCCAATAAAATCGGATCAAAAATGCCTTGTTATCAAGGAAAAAGAATTTTTTTAACTTTATGACGTCATCAGAATCCAAAAAATTTATTCTTGTTCTATCACATCCAAAATTTATCCAATTTTGATAAACCAAGTATGTAATCCTACTAAATTAGAGTCATACTTTTCAAAGTTGTCATCAAAATTAACCTAGCTCTAATAGGTTTTAAGAAAGTGGACATCTGGTCCCGGAATTAAGCACATAAGTGTTAGCTAGCGAAAAATTGGCATCACAGCTGAAAAGAATGACCCAAAATTAGTGGTTTTCAAAAAAAATTCCAATAAGATCGGATCAAAATTGCCTGTGTTATCAAGAAAATCGAATTTTTTAACTTTATGACGGCATCAGAATCCAAAAAATTTAATTTTGCTCTATCACATCCAAATTTTATCCAATTTTGATAAACGAAGTATGTAACTCTACTAAATTTGGGTCATAATTTTCTAATTTAAGATCAAAATTAACCTATCTCTAATAGTTTTCAAGAATGTGGAGTCATGGTCCCGGAATTAAGCACATAAGTGTTAGCTAGCGAAAAATTGACATTACAGCTGAAAAGAATGACCCGAAATTAGTGGTTTTCAAAAAAAATTCCAATAAGATCGGATCAAAATTGCCTGTGTTATCAAGAAAATCGAATTTTTTAACTTTATGACGGCATCATAATCCATAAACTTTAATTTTGCTCTATCACATCCAAATTTTAACCAATTTTGATAAATCAAGTATGTGATCACAGATATTATATTAGAATGATCGAATAGTTTCAAATATACCCAAGCCTGATACCAAATAAAAGGGCAGCTTAACAAAGCTTATCCAATGTCATAAAATTTACTAGATACTTCTCATCTATTTCCATGCAACCATAATGGCCCCACATCGAAGTGTGCTGGGGTACAGCCAGTAATGTATACAAAAAAAACACCACGGTACTTTTGATGTTACAACAATGTATGAAAACAAGAAGCAAGTAAAACTGTTGTAGTTTTACTTAATAACCTAACAAATCATCAACGTAATAACGGTCAATATATCTTTTTTTGTTCTTTCTACTGCGGATAGGTACTTCTAGTTATGTTCATAAGAACATAAAATGTCTAAACATTTCAACAAATAAGTGATTCGTTTACAGTTTGAAGATTTTATGTCCTTAAATAAGAAAGGAATAACGGGAATACGTGCTATGCATTAAACAATACAGATACGTGATGATTTATTATAAGTAAAGAGCAAAGCGGATTCAATACAATGGTGTCTAGCTAGTTTGATTGAGTTTAGTTTTCAGCGAAAATATGTTATAGTATAAAATATTTTTGACAACCTTGTTATGAACATTGAAGGAGACACTTATTATACCATGTACATGAAATACTACGGTATACTAAGTTTAGTCCTAAGTTTGTAACGCTTAAAAATATTGATGCTACCAACAAAATTTTGGTATAGATGTTCATAAAATCACCTAATTAGTCCACTTTCGATTGTACTCTCGTCCTGAAATTTTTTTACAGCGTACTCAGGACGTAGAAAGTGAGGTCGAGTTTGTAAATTAGCAACATGGTTCAATTGGGTCTTGGGTCCGTAGGATCCATTTTGTAAGCCGTTAGAGATAACACAAAAGATTAAATGTAAAAAATGTTCCTTATAAAAAAATAAACACCTTTTGTTTGAAACATTTTTTCGTGAACATCACTTTTTACCCGTGAGGGTGCAAATTAGCCGCAAATTGTATGGTATGTATTATATAGGAATATCAGTTATGTATGTGTGACATGAAAGTATGTGTAATGTCATAAGAGTCTTTAACATTGTCTATACATGGTACCTCAACAATTAACTTAGTCAGTTGTTTGTTTTCACTTGTTGTCTTCATGTTAAGAAAGTATGTTTTCTTAGTTTTTCAAACTACCCACATTAAAAAAAAAAACTAAAAATCATGTCTCACGCTAACGAAATATGTTTTCCCATGACCTCCACCATTTAAATTTGTATTTCTTGTTGTATTTTCGAATTTCGTTATGATATTGAGTATAGGTAGGTGATACTTTTCTCTGCTGTTGTTATGAATTTGTGTATGGTTTACATAAGCTTAGTTAGCTAAGAGTGGCTATCCTGAGCTGGGACACACTGAGACTATAGTGGTCACAGTTTCCGATCTATCAAACACACAAAAACGAGTGATAAGTATTAAAAATGATAATAAAACTGTGTTAAAAAAAGGAAAACATTGATTTTGGGTTGATAAAAGTAGAAAAACCTTTGCCTGATTATAGCCTGTTGTTTCAGTAATAAAATCTTCGAAGTTTCAAATCAAAGAGCTATTTATGACAAGGCTTTCATCTGCGAAACATGCATGAGACCTTGCATGAGAAAATTCACTACTGGAATTGTCAACAGAGTGAGAACCACGTCTCAAAGTAGATTGACAAGGATAATAAATGCCGAGGCCTGGTCATAATACCCATGTCTTAATATACAATATAATATCCTGGCGCGTATTTAAAATAAGATTATACCACTTAAATAAAGTTAAAACAGTATATTTTGAACAAATTACCATTTTACCATTAAAAAAATTTTTTTTCATAGAATTTAAACAAAATTATTTAACAATATTACTTGTTTGAACGTTAAAACAAAATAAATTTTATTTATTTATTTTAAGCACATGTGAATGTGAAATATAAACACTAAATTGAAGCAGCTGATTCCGGTCATACGATCATGCGCATTGAATACCAGGCCTCCAAAATGGTGTTTTCTCTGTTAGTTGTTTGAATATTGTATTTTCATCTTTGTTAATCTACTCTGTGACGCCAAAATAGACATACTTGGTATACACTGGGCTTATCTATTTAAAATATATGATCTAAGCATGAGACTAACTAATTCATGCCAAATCAACGGAATTCGATTTGTATTACAAGAAAAAATTTGTATAATTAATTAATTCAGTAATTAAATTTTAATATTAACCAATCATTTTTAATGGTGCAGAAAAATTAAACTAAAATAATTATATAATATACATCGAAATTATGTAATTTTACTAAATATAATAAATTTGTACATCCTCTTTATAAAATCGATAAAAATTTTGTAAAAAAATATAACTACAAATAAATATTTTATAAAATTATTATAATGATTTAATTCAATCCGTTGCAGTTGTTGAAAGTAAAAACCTTCAACAAGCATTCCAAATAAAACTCAATTTAATCAAGGTTGGAATTTGAAATTTGATTTATCTGTTGTTTTGTTCTTTGCGTAAGGTGTATGCAAATTTTATTACATATTGATTATTTGGATTAATACAAATATTATTTAGATTGTTATGATGTGACAATAAAACTGTAAGTTCATGGTTTGACGTATATAAATACTAACAGATACCCGACCGCTTTGCTGGGCAATTTCTCCTTCTTAAAACAAAGGCTATCACGTTATGGTGTTCACTTATCCTCCTTTTAGTTCACAATTTTATAGATTTGCCCATGATACTCGCTAACATGATAACTTTCTATAGGTCCAAACATTAAATTAACCTGATTTGTATTCTTTTTGGATCAAAATTACCCCATCCACTGAGTTCCACTGAGTTTCATCAAATTCCAAAACAAAATTTTTTTTGCGTTTTTCTCGATTTTTTCCAAGGGGTACCCCTTAAAAAAATTGCAAAAAATCAAAAAATTTTTTTAATCTCCAATATCGATAAAACTCAGTATATAAGGTAATTTTGACCCAAAAATTACAAAAATCGGGTGCATTTGTTGACTGATCGAATAGTTTTTGAGATACGGACTAAAATCGATCCAAATATTGCGATATCTCAAAAACTCAGCATCCAATCATTAAATTAACCTGATTTTTATACTTTTTGGGTCAAAATTACCCCATCCACCGAGTTTCATCAAATTCCAAAACAAAATTTTTTTCCCGATTTTCTCAAAAATCGAAAAATTTTTTAATCTCCAATATCGATAAAACTCAGTAAATAAGGTAATTTTGACCCAAAAATTACAAAAATCGGGTGCATTTGTTGACTGATCGAATAGTTTTTGAGATACGGACTAAAATCGATCCAAATATTGCGATATCTTAAAAACTCAGCATCCAATCATTAAATTAACCTGATTTTTATACTTTTTGGGTCAAAATTACCCCATCCACCGAGTTTCATCAAATTCCAAAACAAAATTTTTTTCCCGATTTTCTCAAAAATCGAAAAATTTTTTAATCTCCAATATCGATAAAACTCAGTAAATAAGGTAATTTTGACCCAAAAATTAAAAAATCGGGTGCATTTGTTGACTGATCGAATAGTTTTTGAGATACGGACTAAAATCGATCCAAATATTGCGATATCTTAAAAACTCAGCATCCAATCATTAAATTAACCTGATTTTTATACTTTTTGGGTCAAAATTACCCCATCCACCGAGTTTCATCAAATTCTAAACCAAAAATTTGTTTGCGTTTTTTTGATTTTTTCAAAGGGGTACCCTTTGAAAGGGGTACCCTTAAAAAAATTGCAAAAAATTGAAAAATTTTTTAATCTCCAATATCGATAAAACTCAGTATATAAGGTAATTTTGACCCAAAAATTAAAAAATCGGGTGCATTTGTTGACTGATCGAATAGTTTTTGAGATACGGACTAAAATCGATCCAAATATTGCGATATCTTAAAAACTCAGCATCCAATCATTAAATTAACCTGATTTTTATACTTTTTGGGTCAAAATTACCCCATCCACCGAGTTTCATCAAATTCTAAACCAAAAATTTGTTTGCGTTTTTTTGATTTTTTCAAAGGGGTACCCTTTGAAAGGGGTACCCTTAAAAAAATTGCAAAAAATTGAAAAATTTTTTAATCTCCAATATCGATAAAACTCAGTATATAAGGTAATTTTGACCCAAAAATTACAAAAATCGGGTGCATTTGTTGACTGATCGAATAGTTTTTGAGATACGGACTAAAATCGATCCAAATATTGCGATATCTCAAAAACTCAGCATCCAATCATTAAATTAACCTGATTTTTATACTTTTTGGGTCAAAATTACCCCATCCACCAAGTTTCATCAAATTCAAAAAACAAAATTTTTTTCCCGATTTTCTCAAAAATCGAAAAATTTTTTTAATCTTCAATATCGATAAAACTCAGTATATAAGGTAATTTTGACCCAAAAATTACAAAAATCGGGTGCATTTGTTGACTGATCGATTTGTTTTTGAGATACGGACTAAAATTTATCCAAATATTGCGAAACAAAAATTTTTTTTCGTTTTTCTCGATTTTTCAAAGAGGTCGATTTTTTCAAAGTTTTGTTTATAGTATCAATATTTCTAATCATTACAAACTTAGTACTAAACTTAATATACTTTGATATATTTCGTATATAGGATATAAAAACAATATTTGTCTAAAGTATTTATTATTTGAAAGTAAATAAAAATTAGAAACCGATAAAGAGTAATCTTTTCATTATTTTCTAATGAATTCCTTCGAGCAATAAACAATATTAAAATTAAATAAATTTCATCATTTGTTTACTTCAGTACTTGAAACGAAGAAATATATCAACGGGGTTTGAACTCACGACCTCTTGCGTGCTAGCTCTTTACCAACTGAAGTTGAAATACGAAATAATATTTATTTAGTAACTCATAATTTTAGTTGTTTTCAAATTTGTTTCCTTTGTACCATTTGAATATAGCCCATAGCCCCTAATAAAGATGGCTTAATCTATTACCACATATTTGCAATTTTCCACTTTTCGAATGAAGTTTTTGAAAATATTTATTAAAGATGACCTTAAGATACATTCCAATATATAGGTAATTGAAATAATTATTGTTATTATATGTAGCAAAAAAAAAAATTAATAACTGATCTAAATAACCTTTTTTTTTTTTAATAATAATTAATAATATATATTAATTAAGTAATTACATCTATATAGATATTATTTATAAATAAATAGAGAAAGTAAATAGGTAAATAATATACATACTCACATATGAAATGAAATAACCTTCTTTTTTGACCTTCATACCACATTTTGATAAATTGCTATTGATTTTATTTTTAATAACACAAATTATTAACTTAAAAAGATGGTAAAAAAGATAATCATTTAGAGAAATGTTATTGTTTTTAAGAAAAAAAAAAGATGATTTATTATACAAATTTCACCAATCAATAACATAAAAACGTGTAATTAAAATTTTCACACAAGCCAAGTATATACTTATTTCTTTGTTAGCTGAACACTAACAAATTTTTGACTTTGAAACTTTCATTATTGAAAATTTTTATAATAAATTGTAACTTTATGTAGGCATATCTACAAAATTCTTTGGTTTTGTTTAACAGTTATTGTGCTATTTCAAGTGACCATACTGATTATAATATTTCATTTTAGCGAGCGGATATTGAGATTGGTACAAACTATGAAATTAATTTTAACAAGTTAAAACAAACAATTGACTGAGTTAATTATTGAAATACCATGTATAGAAAGTGTTGATTACACTGTCACATTACAAATACATACATGTCACACATACATAACTGATATTCCCATATAATACATACTATTTAATTTGCGCATTTTTACATTTAAACTTTTGTTCTATCTCTAACGGCTTACAAGATGGATCCTACAGACCCAAGATCCTGCTCATTTACGAACTCGATCTCACTTTTTACGTCCTTAGCCCGCTATACAAATTTCAGCTTGATAACTCTTTTCGTTTTCGAGTAATCGTGATGACAGACGGACAGACAGACAACCGGAAATGGACTAATTAGGTGATTTTATGAACACCTATACCAAAATTTTGTTCATAGTATCAATATTTTTAAGCGTTACAAACTTGGGATTAAACTTAGTATACCATTGTATATTTCATATACATGGTTTAAACAATTTATTTTAATTTGTGTCAAACCTATGTTTTATGGTGGGAGCGCAAGGAAGTATGGCATTTTAACAATTTAATATATTCATTATGTGTTCTTTGCGCTCCCACCATAATATCAGTT